>NC_035439.2:98121652-98360664 GCF_002127325.2 Helianthus annuus | reverse complement strand
ACAAAACTTATCATCTACAAATGACTTATCAGCTCCTGAATCAACAAGACTCTAGCAAAAACATCATTTACAAGAAACGTACCTGTAATGACGTTGTCGTCAAGAACTGCTTCCTTGGCGTCCATTCTGAAGACTCTCGCATTAGTCTTCTTTCCGTCATCAGCTTTCTTCGCATTCTTTGGGCAATTTGGCCGGATGTGCCCTTTCTCGTTGCAACCAAAACAAGTTGCATCCTTAATCTTCTTGCAATCTAAGGCTTTATGGTCTGTGGACTTGCAGATTCCACATCGTTTTCGTGAGACTGGGATTTCGCTTCCAAACGACATTTCCCAAAATGGTGTCTCTTGCAGGTCTTGCATCTGGGTTTTCACCCGATTGATGATCTCCTTTCTTAAATCCTGACCCTTTCTTATGGTCGTTGTTCCCTCTGTGTCGTTTCTCCGATCTTCGTGAGGTGTCATCCTCACGTTTCCTCTTGTTTTCCTCTGAGCTCTTCATAGCTCTCAATCTGACTACATCTTGAGTGAGGGAGAGGGATAGATCAGCTACGGATCTGAATGTCATAGGCCGTGATGCCTTAACGCTCGCTTTGATCTCTGGTGCCAGACCCCCAATAAATCGAGCAATCCTTCACGGCTCCGGGGTCACCAAATACGGCACTAATCGAGCTAAGGTGTTGAACGTGGTGAGATATGCCTGACAATCGAGGTTCTTCATTACCAGGGATATGAAATCCGACTCAATCCTTTCGACCTCGTGCTGCGGGCAGAAATTCTCTTTGATTAGGGCTACAAACTGATCCCATGTCAAGCTGTACAGAGCGGCCTTACCGGCGGCTTGTAGAAGAGACTTCCACCATGCTAGAGCATCTCCCTTGAATGACTGGGACACGTACTTCACAACGTCCCTATCAGCACACCCGCTGATGTCAACAACTGTATCCATCTCATCAATCCATGTCATGCAGTCAACTGCTCCTTTTTCCCCAGTAAAATCCCTGGGTTTGCATGAAACGAAATACTTGTACGTACAGGACTTGCTGTGCGTATCATGCTTCAGCTTGATTTCTTGCTTAGGAATACTGCTGTGGTTGGAGGAGTGATTATCCCCCTCATCCTTCTTCGGCTCATTCTTCTTAGAAGGTGGCTTACTATGAGCCTCTGAATGAGTCTTGGGCTTGACGTGCGATACGGTTCGGGTTCTACTCCGAGTCCCGCTAGATTCCCTGAATTGCCTACCCATAGCTTTGGCAACAGCGTTTTCAACCAGTGCTTGCAGTTCCGCACCAGTGACGTGAATCTTTGTATCATCTGGGTGTTCTCCAGAATGACTGTTGGTCTCCTCCGATTTGGCCATGTAGCTTTAAGCTACATAAAAGGACAAGGTCTTATTTAGAAACCTAACAGTATTATCGTTCTAGACGATTTATTAACCATGATATTAAGAATCATAATAGTTAATTTATTTAATTTCATTCAGGGCTTTTATTAGCAACTATATTATGGAATGAAATATATATATATTGGCACAATAGGCCTTGTCACTTCGGACAACTTCTAAATTATAAATTTAGGTTTTTATAGGATTAGCATTGTATAATTAAACAAATAATCCTTTACTTGGCAGAGAGTCATAAACCACAACTGCCTTTTTGCTTTATACGACATAGTCATAACCCGTAGGTATCAAGTCACAATCAGACTTGTATACAGATATAATCTGTAGATAATTTATTAAAAAGGGTGACATGTGTGATTTTACGAATCACGCTTAGTCAAGAATGTTAACATGTTTTCAGATGTTAACAGAGAGTTGAATCTTTTCAACCAGGTTTTACCATATTGGCTAGGCCTTCTAATAAGACATTCAAGCTAGGTTCTACCTTACTAAGATTCTTATTAAAATGGCAAATCAAATAAAATTGATATTTTCCATTTATTTGAATATTATATTCATGCACATAGATAAAATGAAAAATTTAAATTAACCATTTAAATTAAAGTAAACTAGTACAACTTTTGCCCTAAACGGGACTTTAATTCAAATAACATGCCCACGCAGGGGCTAAACCAAACAACAACAACAAAACAAACAAACAAACAGACAAAACAAACCCACGCAGGGGCTAACAGAAACAACATACCCACGCAGGGGTAAAATAAGGGAAATATACCCACGCAGGGGTAGAATACTGGAATAAATGTCCACGCAGGGACATGAGTAAAAGAGCTAACAACACAGGATTTAATAATCCTTCTTACTCTTACCCTTAATCAAGTCAACCATCTTCTTGAACATACCACGGTTGTGTCGGCGATCATGTTGCAATTCCCGTCGCACGTCATGTATCCCTTGCAGGATTTCTTGGACTTGCGGTGGCGACATCATCGGCGCCGGCGGCAGTGGCTGATACTGCGGTGGCTGTGGAGGCTGCGGCTGCTGGTATCCCTGCTGTGGGAATCCAAAAGCTGATTGTCCCGTAACCCAGGGACCTCCAAAAGCACTCTCCTGGTTGAGAGGGTTGTAGCCTGAAGCTAACCAGTAGGGATCTCCCGTATAATCATAACCGGGAGGAAAAGTCGGCTCGAAAGGGTTGAACTGTGCTGCGCTAGCATACGCAGGGATGGGCTCTCCAAAGTTCTGCGGCGGTAGTGGGGCAACAGGCGCAGAAGAAACCTCTGATACGGGATGCGGAGACTCTCCCATCTCTGACTCCTCGTGGAGCGGCGAGTAGCGGCTGCTACCTGAATGTCGAGGGGTGGCAATGCGAATCCCTCCTCACGTAGACATACGCGCGTTCCTCCTTGGCCTCTGAGGCGGAGGAGGCAAAACCGGTGGTGGTGGTGGCGACGGAGTGATCACGTCGCGCCAAAAGGCCTCAGATGGGTCCTGCTGCAAAGGCGGCTGCTGAAGCTGCTGCTGCTGAGATTGGTGCTGCGAATGCACGGGGGAACTGTGGTGAGACTGGTGCATGGGGGAGTTATGGTAGCTGGGGTAAAGACCCAGTCGTGCTGCTTAAACCTCTCCTCGTAGCTGTCAACACCATTGTAGGGTGATCCCCTAAACGGTGACCCATCAGATATCTCAATGGGATGGTTAGGCGTGCCGGACGGTGGCAGGGAAGGGTCAGTGTCCTCGTCGACCTCCATCTCGTTACCACCAGAGAAGTGGTCTTCAGGTCCTAGTGGGTTATGACCCACTGGTTCATCCAAGTAAGCATCAGGGTTGTATAGGCCCTGATAAGCTGGTGCTGGGTAGTGGTGAGGTGACTGGTGTAATGGAATGAAAGATCCATGGGAGTCGTGGGGCCCATTTTCAGAATGGGGCCCAAATGAGTGGGATAGGGATGGCGAGGTACTCAATGATACCGAGTGTCTGGCTGGCTCGGCGAATGATCTCCAAAGATCATGGGCTGCAGTGTTGTGCGATGCTGATGGGGCTCGCCTGTGCGAAGGCCCTGCCTCGTGGTCATGTGATGTGGCGAATCCTCCTCGTCCTCGCATACGTGGCGGCATGATGAACCTGTCAAAAATCAAACAAGTTGCACAACAAAATATATAAGGCAAAGCTAATATTAAAAATAAAATAAACGAAATTTTGAACATTTCCTAAGTTCTTTGTCTAGACTCGAAAATCGAGGAATGTGCAATTGTATAACTGAGATCAAACACAAAAGGCTAGTGTTTAATTCACTCAGCGTTGGCTCTGATACCAACCTGTCACACCCCGACCTCCACGTGTCACCGGTGGGCCCGGTGTGGGGTACAGTGACGTGGTTGGCATCGTCATAGACGAACAACACAATATAATAATGCACAGCGGAAGCAGAAATAGATTCATTTCAACTTTATTTAAAATGTAATAATAAACATCATAATTAGTTGAAACGGATCCACAGGCGGATCAAATAAATAAGATAAATTGTTCAACAGTTTATTTGTCGTCCGAGCTTGCGAGACTATAGTGGACGCTCTTAGGAAACAGCCAGCCTAGTTCGTTTAGTACCTGCACTTAACCTTTTGGGAAAAATACGTCAGTAATCAACTGACTCATTTTGAAAATGATTAAAAATTGATTTAAATGCACAAGGCATAAATATTTTTATTAACTTGGGATAATTATGCAATATAAACTTGTGAACGAATTACATGTTACTCGTACATTTGGTGGCCCGGGATCTGCTGTCCGGGCTAAAGATTAAATGACACACCACATTAAAGAGTTATACACGTCGGGTGTACGCCTACACCCTGTGCTCTGGTCGTGGCCATCTCGTAAGATAATGCCAAGGATATCCGGGACACGGTCAATAACCCCCCAAACCCTTAAAGTAAAACAAGACTGTTTAAACGAGTCGCACAAACTATTCAAGACTATACACCCAAGGCGCAGGATTTGTGCGCTCGATCAAGCGGTATTCTATATACCGTACCCCAAGCCCGTATAGGGAAAATAAGTCAAAATGTATTTACCTGAGCAAGTATGAATCACAATTGGTAAGTGTAGGTAGCTTTTACTGGGCCTCCTAATCTGGAACAAAGGTTTATAATAACCTATTAGATTCCTAACGGGTCTTTTATTTAAGCTTTAGCTTAGACCGGTTAGTTTTAAGGACGATACGGTACAAGCGCACGATTAAGCGAAAGACCGGATAGAATGTGATTTAGACCCGACAAGTTTGAATACTTGTATAATATGGGTATACTAAATACATTCTGGATTTTGAGATAAAAACGATAACGTTTGACCCGTTTCGGTCAATTTACGCAAACTAGTTACGTAAACCGAACCGAACGCTAAAAGGGCGTTACGGGTAGCCAAATGAGTCATATGAAAGTTCCCTGAGATAATATGCTTTAAATATGATATAATATCAGTAATTTATGTTCTATTATGCCCCGAATGATTTTAAACTCAATTTATGCCTTAGAAGGGCATTTTGGTCATTTAAAAGGTTATAAAAGAGTCAAATTGGAAATCAGAGTTACGGGTCTGATTTATACAGTAAATATACTTCATTTGATATATTATAACAGTAGAGTATGACCCGTATACAAAACTTATCATTAAAAATCAAACTATGCACCGTAGGGGTATTTTAGTAATTTCACAAGGGCTAAAAATGCCAAAACTGGAAGTCTGAGTTCAAACATTTATACTTATTGTTATTATATGAAAATATACTAAATACATCAGTAGGTATGAGTCTTATATGTTTAAAATGAGTATAACGCTTACTATGCGCTAAAAACGCTAAAAATGCGATTTAGAGCCGTTTCCGGGTTTTTAAAAGAAAGCTGAGATTTTTATATTTCCAGAATGCTCAAAATAATTTATTTAACATATAAAATCAGTAGAAAAAGGTTTCGGGTCAAAAGGATGTATAAAACTCATTTTATGGCTTAAACGGTCAAAACCGGCATTAACCGAATCGACTTAGCGACGTATGATCCGTTCAGCCAAAAATCAAATAAAAATCATCAAAAATCCCAAAATATTATATAACATCAGTGGGTAAAAAGTTTTGTGTCAAAACGTGGCATGAAATAGGTTATACGCGAAATGCACCGTTTATGTAACTTTAAGATATAGTTTTACGATATCGGCCATAACTCAAAATCTGGACCACTAACTGATCTCAAATTTTCGGTGCAAGTTTATATATTAGAAATAAAGATTTCTACTCTTTCACTTTTCCAAAAATCACGTTTTATATCAAAAAGGGCAAAATAGTCAACTTTAAGCATAAATCGGAAACATGCAAATGAATCGGTTAAGCATAGACTCGAGATATAAAAATTCCAGAGAGTTTAACCAAAATAAAAATGGTCTAAAATAAGCTCCTATACAGATCTCAAACATGCATGCACGGATCCGAATCGATAGTCTACGAAAAAGTCGTTTTACAAGACTTTCGGTTCCGATTCGTATTTATACTAAAGATTGTCGAGTTGATTATGGTAAAACACATTATTACATATATTATAAGTTATTTTTGATGATCAAACTGATTGCATGTCATCTACATTACCATTTAAGCTATATTTCGCAAAAACGATTTCTGTTGACTTTTTAGAAACAACTTTGACTCGACAAATAGCATGCTTAGAGTGGGAATCAGAGAATACCCTTTTGAGGGTTTGTTTCCCACATAAATACCAACATATCAGTGGTTTCAATTTGAGAAATGACAGAGCTAAACTCGTTTAATCGAAAAGTCAAATTATAAGAACAACGGTTTGACTTTTAACAATTAATCTATGCTAGAACGAATTATAGAATGATATAAAGGCTTACATAGGTCCTAATGAAGCTTAGTTAACACTAGGAGGTTGCCTTGTCGTTCAGAAATGCTCCAGAAGTGCCTTGAGAGTTCTTGAAGATGAGAGAGTTCTTTGTTTACAACAAGTGCTCAATAAAATGAATGAATGATCTGATTAAAAGGGGAAATTCAGATGTTATAGTGAGTTCTCAGTAGGCTAGGCATGCAAGACCACCCATTGGAGCATTTTGGAGGTGGTATGAGCTGTTTTGCACTTCAAATTCGGACCCCAAAATGCCCATTTCGCGAATTCTGCATCTGATAGGGGTTCGCGGCCCGCTTGGGCCTGTCCAGGCGGGTCGCCTGACCTGCTTAACAGCCAAACAACTTTCAAACTTTGGCAGCTTTGGTCCCTGTTCTTGTACGCGATGTTTCGGCTACTTATCTTGACTCGTAAACCCCCAAACTTGGTTTCTAAGAACCTTGGGACATTTACCAACATGGTAATGTCCTCGGATAACTTTGCGCTCAACCGAAAAGTCATGAAATTCGACGTTGACGCTTTTAACCCCTCAAGTACGGTTTTGGCCATAACTTTCTCATACGTTATCGAAACTTCATGAAATTTTTACCACATATTCTAGTGAGTATATTTTAGCATTACAATGCCTCGGGTCTGCCAAAAGTTCACTCAGAGGTATAAATTCAACATGTTGACACTTTTGGCCCCTATAGTTTGTAATTCCTCACTTTTGTGCAATTTCCGCGTCGTATGATCCATGAACCATCCGTTTAAGGTTATAAACATTATGTAGGGTTATCATAGAGTCTATTTATTCATTGTTGACACTTTGGACCCTTACGTTCCATAGTTTTCACTGTTTGTCACTTTTAGTCCCTCTAAAGTTTGTTTTCACATACCGGAACCTTATGACACGTGTCAAGACATTATTGGACGAAATTTTTCGAGGTGTTACATTTGAGCCAATGCTTCGCGTGTCTAGAACGAAACTAGGTAAACCTTTGACAGTAGAGGTTGCCAGTGGTGAACCCATTGTTCTTAATTTTGTTCTACGCAACTGCCAGTTGAACCTTAACGACCATACTTTTCCTATTGACCTCACGCCAATGCAACTTGGAAGCTTCGACGTTATTGTGGGTATGGATTGGTTATCTAAGCATCGCGCAGAGATAGTTTGTTCCGAGAAGATTGTTCGTGTGCCGCTGTCGACAGGCGAGATCCTACAGGTTCGTGGTGAGAAGCCTGCCGGTAGTCTCAAACTCATGTCTTGTTTTAAAGCTCGAAAGTATCTGCGAAAGAACTACGTGGCATTTTTGGCACATGTCATAGCAGATAAGGGCAAAGGTAAGCCTATTCAAGATATTCCTGTTGTACGGGATTATCCTGAAGTATTTCCTGAAGAGTTACCTGGTCTACCCCCAGCACGCCAAGTCGAGTTCCATATTGATCTCGTACCTGGTGCAAATCCCATTGCCAGAGCTCCATACCGTCTTGCACCGTCTGAGATGCAAGAGTTGTCTAAGCAGCTGCAGTAACTCTCCGACAAAGGTTTCATCCGTCCTAGCTTTTCACCTTGGGGTGCTCCCGTTCTTTTTGTCAAAAAGAAGGATGGATCTTTTAGGATGTGTATCGATTATCATGAGCTTAACAAGCTCACCATCAAGAATCGATATCCCCTACCTCGCATGGATGATCTCTTTGATCAATTGCAAGGCGCTTCTTACTTTCGAAGATTGATCTACGATCTGGATATCACCACCTTCGTGTGCATGAAGAAGATATTCCCAAGACAGCGTTCCGTAACCTCGCTATGGGCATTATGAGTTCACAGTCATGCCATTCGGTTTGACTAATGCTCCTGCTGTTTTCATGGACTTGATGAATAGGGTCTGCAAGCCTTATTTAGATAAGTTCATCATCGTTTTCATTGATGACATTTTAATATATTCTAAGACGTGAGCTGATCATGAGCAACATCTTCGTCTTACTTTGGAACTCCTAAAGAAAGAGCAACTTTTCGCCAAATTCTCCAAGTGTGAATTCTGGCTTAAAGAAGTTCAATTCTTAGGACACATTGTCAACGAACAAGGTATTCATGTAGATCCCTCCAAGATCAGTGCGATTAAGGATTGGGATACACCTACTACTCCTACTGAAGTTCGTTCTTTTCTTGGTCTAGCGGGTTATTACCGCCGCTTCATAGAAAACTTCTCAAAGATTGCAGTTCCTCTAACTGCTCTAACTCAGAAGAACAAGCCATTTGATTGGGGAGTCAAACAAGAGGAAGCGTTTCTGACTTTGAAACAAAAGCTTTGCGACGCGCCTGTCCTAACATTGCCTGAGGGCAATGATGATTTCGTCGTTTATTGCGACGCATCTAAATTAGGTCTTGGCTGCGTCCTGATGCAAAGAAACAAAGTCATAGCATACGCATCAAGGCAATTGAAGATACATGAGAAAAACTACACCACTCATGATCTTGAGTTGGGTGCAGTTGTCTTCGCTCTCAAAATCTGGAGACACTATTTGTAAGTTACAAAATGTGTGGTTTTCACTGACCACAAAAGTCTTCAACATATCTTCAATCAGAAAGAACTTAACATGAGGCAGCGACGTTGGGTTGAGCTTCTAAACGACTACGACTGCGAGATTCGCTACCATCCTGGTAAGGCGAATGTCGTAGCCGATGCTTTGAGTCGCAAGGAACGTACTAAGCTTCATTGTGTTCGTGTTCAATCTGTTATCCAAGCTCAATCCGATATCCAAGCACGTATTTCTCAGGCCCAACAAGCTTGTGTTTCACATGGTTTGATGGATAAGGAATTTCCTTATCACATAACCCCTGCTCTTGAACTGAAGGACAATGGATCGTATTACTTCATGGACCGTTTGTCGGTCCCAAGCCAAGATGATCTTCGTACCTTGCTTATGGATGAAGCCCATAAGTCTCGTTATTCTATTCATCCTGGCTCAGATAAGATGTATAAGGATCTTCGTATTCAGTATTGGTGGCCTGGTATGAAGAAAGACATTGCCTTATACGTATCCAAATGCCTTACTTGTCTTAAGGTTAAGGCTGAACATCAGCGTCCTTCCGGATTATTGGAGCAACCAGAGATCCCAGTTTGGAAATGGGAAAACATTACTATGGATCTCATTACTAAACTCCCGCGCACAAAGAATGGTCACGATGCCATCTGGGTAGTCGTTGATCGTCTTACCAAGTCAGCGCATTTCTTGCCAATCCGTGAGGATTTTTCGGCTGACAAACTTGCTCAAATCTACGTGGATGAAATTGTAGCTCGATATGGTGTTCCTTTGAACATCATTTCTGACAGAGATGCTCGTTTCACTTCTCATTTTTGGAGAACCATGGAATCTGCTATGGGGTCCCAACTTAATCTGAGCACAGCCTATCATCCGCAAACGGATGGTCAATCTGAAAGAACAATCCAGACACTGGAGGATATGCTTAAAGCTTGTGTGATCGATTTTGGTGGTAGTTGGGATTCACATCTTCCATTGATTGAATTCTCCTACAACAACAGTTATCACTCCAGCATCAACATGGCTCCTTTCGAGGCTCTCTATGGTCGAAAATGTCGTTTACCAGTCTGCTGGAATGAGATCGGCGAGGCTCAACTTACTGGACCTGCCCTCATTTTAGAGACAACAGATAAGGTAAAGAAAGTTCGTGATAACCTTCAGACAGCTAGGAGCCGTCAAAAGAGTTACGCGGACCTAAAACGCAAGCCCTTGGATTTTCAAGTCGGTGATCGTGTATTACTTAAGGTCTCACCTTGGAAAGGTGTGATCAGATTTGGAAAGAAAGGAAAACTTGCACCTAGATACGTTGGACCATTCAAGATCGTCGAAAGAATCGGTAAGGTGGCCTACAGACTTGAGTTACCTCCTGAACTTGGAAATGTTCATCCAACCTTTCACGTGTCCAATCTCAAGAGGTGTTTAGCTGATGAAAACCTCCACATACCGCTTGACGAAATTCGTGTTGATAAAACACTGAAATTTGTTGAGAAACCGGTAGAAATTATGGAACGTGAAGTCAAGTGGCTTAAACGCAAGCGCATTCCTTTGGTCAAGGTTCGTTGGGAATCTAAACGTGGACCCGAGTTTACTTGGGAACGTGAAGATCAAATGAAGGCAAAATATCCGCATCTGTTTCCACGAGTTTCCTCTAAATAAATTTCGGGACGAAATTTCCACAAGTAGGGGAGACTGTAACATTTGTGCTTGTAATCATTGTGAACAGTTCAATTATCAATAAAACAATGTTATTTGATTCCAATGTTTGTTTGGTTGTGTTTTACATTTTTCATGTTTTGACTTTTGCTCAATTTCAAACTCTACATCGCTTTCTGGAGAATTATACGCAAACTGGTGCGTAAACGTACTCATTTTAATGCGAAAAATACTCCGGAACATCAATATATACTCAACATACCTTAAATAACCTTTACATAACTTAGAAATAAGTTTTGAAGGCTTTGGTATGGCAAAAACAAGTTAATTCGCTTACAGGGACTAAACTTGACAAACTGCAAAAGTATGCCAATTTGAACTGTAACGAACATTCTGGAACATGTCCATAAGTTAAACATACCATAAATATCCTTTACATAGCTTAGAAATAGGCTTTGAGGGGTTTGGTATGCTAAAACAAACTTTTGGATCATTCAGGGACTAAAAGCGTCAAAAAGTGCACAAGTTTGCACTTTCGCGCATAACTTACGTTCTGAATACATCCGGACATCCAAAAATTTATGTAAGCATCCTAATATTATGCATTAGTGTTTGGCATGAGAAAAATCCATTCGTCGCGTCATTTGGATCGTCTTTCGCGCTTATGCGCATTCCGTCGTAATTAAGCGAACATCGCGATCGTACGGCCAAACGAACCAACATCCGGAACATTTTTGAGCATGTTTCATGTCCACAATGTTTAGGCATCATTTTAGGGCCTTAAAGTTGGCTTTACGGGCCTTAGAAGTGTCGGATATGGCTTAAACATGCAACAGGGACCTAAACTGTAAATTCTGAAACTTGTTGTCTGATCTGCACCCTCAGGCGGCCCGCATTAGTTTGGCCTGCACCCTCACGCGGGCCGCATCAGACAAGCAGACCAGATGCAATGTTTCTGATCCACTTGCATTGGCCTTTCGAACGTCCAAAGGGCAACGACACGTGTCAAAACCCTATGGTGGGGGCAAAATAAGGCACCACAACATTTCAACAAGTGTACGGGTTAGATCGTGGCACGTTATTCAAGAAACGATCCTAACGGCTTTACTTTTCCTATAAATACCCCCCCCTTTGGTTAAAACCCACAAAAATCTGATCTAAAGCTCTAAGTTGGAACCTTTGTTTCATACCTGAGCCATTTTGATCTAGATTAGCATTCGGGGACCCGTCGTAAGTGTTCTTTCGTTCTTTATTCGCTTTTCGAGTCCGAAAGTCAACGTTTTGTTTGACTTTCCGCGTTGACCAGCTTATGGTCAACACGAAGTTCTTTGGAACTTCATAACGTGAGCGTGATCACGATGGTTATAGTCCGCAGTGACTATACCTACTGATTACCACGTTATCTAGGCTCAGTGACGAGTCGTAGTTTCGGCCAAAATACGTATTCTTGCGTATTTTGTAACCAAACTACTCGTGAGCATCAAAGCCGTTTGTTTTGATGCCAAACCTGTTTTCTAAACTTAGTTAAGCATGTTCTAACATGCTTAGCTCGTCACTTTTAGTATAGTGCTTATATAGGGTCGTAAGGTAAGCGATCTAAACCATCGCTTATACCTTCGAACCCGACCCATTTGGTCGATCATTAGGATCCGACCAAACACATTAGGTGACCGTAGCTATAACCTTCCGAGGTTATACCTTGTGGTCACGATGTTGGGCGTTCCAGACGCGTTCTACGCGAACGACGCGTAAGGTAGCATAAGCTACCTAAACGGGTCGTAATGGGTCGCAAGCACTTAGGTTAGGTTTCATTTTAGTATGTAGGCTTTGTTAAACCATATTTCACGAGTCTCCATACTCGTTTGGTTTACGAACCCGCATACTATCCGATCCTTCCAATTTAGGTCCGGTATATTAACATAGCTACCTATTAGGTGCCGTTTGATATTCCGTGATCTCTAGCATTAATTGGTTATTATACAAGAACTACAAAGCAATCTCAGGTGAGTACATTGAACCCCATCTTTTACTGTTTACCAAACTGTTTTGGGGTGAAACACATGTGCCTACTTGTTACTTTCATGCTTTCCATGTTTTCACATCATATACCGGCTATGTTCGTTAGTACATTATAGTACATGTTTTCATTACATTTCATGCTATGTATGCCCATTGTGTGCGTACTTAGTACATTGTTTCACATTACATTTCATGCTATGTATGCCCATTGTGTGCGTACTTAGTACATTGTTTCACATTACATTTCATGCTATTTATGCCCATTGTGTGCATTGTCACACCCCAACCGATGGTGGAAACATCGGGATGAGACGAACAAATTGCTCAAAACAACATAACACTAAATGTGACAATATAGGTTAAATCATTTTATTAGATTCTAAAGGATAATACAAAGTTTCAAACATCCAAATATAAATTCAACAATAGTTTATTTCTAAAATGAGTTTCTAGGCCATCCTAGCTTGCTTTCTTGTATCTTGATAAATCAACCTGCAATATGTATTAAAATAAAGTCAACAAAAGCATGTTGGCGAGTATACAAGTTTTCATACATAGCATAGTACGTGTTTAAAATGTTGCTCATATCCAAATGTGAAATACAATATCATATTGACAGTATATACTCGAAACGATGTTACTCTACGTGTCCAAACCAAAGTTTAACGCAATTAAAGTGTCCAACCCAAAAGTGTACGGGTGGTTTTAACATAGTTTAACCTAACAATACCCGTTAATATAACGGGAGGGGCGTTTCTCAACCTATAGCGCTACCATTGTTAGGGGAGGCTTGCAAAGTTAATGAACACATAGTCATGAGAGTTTACAGTAGCATAACATGTCTAACATGATTAAAATGTATCACATAGAGTATGGATAGAGTGTGCATAAAATGTTTAACGTGAATGTGTTGTTTGATATAGAATACATATTGCACCCAAAAAGTGTAAAACGAAAATGGGTCATGTATACTCACATTGATTGCGTTGCGTTTTCTTGGAAAGTAAGGAGAGATTGAGTTGGATCCAGAAGAGTGGCAACAAGCACAAGAGATTTACCCTATTTGTGATTTAGGAATTCGTTAAATAATGTTGGTAAAATGCTTAAAATGATAATGGGAATTTAGTGGAAAATACTCAATATAATGATATAAATGATAATAAAATATGATGATATTAATAATAAAGTAAAATAATAACCTCAATCTTAATATATAAATATGATAATGATAATAATAATGGTAATAATATAACCGATTTTCATAATATAATATTTGAATTTATCTTGTCATTAATAAAATAAATAGTTAATAAGTAACGATAATAATTATGATAATTTCTAAAATTTAAATATGTACTAATTGATTACTCATTTTTACATTTTATATTAATAATAATATTAATAATAATACTGAATATATATGTGTTATAAGTATTAATAATGAATATATAATAATAATAATAATAATAATAATAATAATAGAATAACAGATATATATACAACGAGAAAACGGGATCGAATCGATACCGGAATCGAGTCGTCTTCTCCGGCGACTCCGGCGAAGTTCCGACGGTTGACTTGGTCTCCGGCGGCACAGCGGTGGCAGACGGCAGCAGGCGGAGACCAGGAAGGTTCCGGCGAGAGAGATGAGTGAAACAGGGTGGTTTCCGGCGATGGTTGCAGGTCTTCCGGCGATATGCAGTGAAGAAGAAGGTGGGAGGTGAGGTGTGTGTGGGTTTGGAAGTGGAGGCAGTGTCGGGTTTTATAGGGCTCGGGATCGTGTAAATTTGGAACCGAATTCTTGATTGATTGCGAGTATAAGGAAACTTATGGAATTTGGGAAGGATTGAATAAAAAGATGGTAAGTTGGAAAATCTGCATATGATACGAGTGATTCGATTGATCATAGAAAGTCAACTGATGTTTGGGCGGTAAACTTTAAAAAGAAATGTCTGAAATCGCGTATAAGATTTAATCATTTCCATAAGTGTTCGGATGTGGCATTCCCAGCCGACCGGTTACGAGTTCATTTATTAACGCGAAGGTCGCGGGTTCGAGACGTGCAAGTGGCGGGTTTATACAAGAAACCCCCCTTTTTACCCGGTTTAAATGCGAATTTTCGCTTATGGTCCCTGTAGTTTATATATGTGTCTAACTGAGCTAACTGAGGTTCCTAACCCAGTTAAATGACTTCTTTATTAAATAACTAACCTAGTTAGGTAACTTGATTACGAAAGGATTTCACTAACCCGGTTAGGTTTAAACTAACCTAGTTAGGTTTAATTAACCTAAACTAACCCTTTTTATAATTCCCTTTTTATTTAAAATGTTTATTTATTTAATTAACTTTATTTTATTAGTTTAATTATTTAGAATATAGTTTAGTAACTTTTATTTATTTAGCCTTATTAATTTGCTTAATTATAATTTATAAATCTTATATTTATTTGTTCTAACTAGAATAAAATTTTTAATTGTAAATTTAGTTAAATAAAATAAATAAAAACAATATTGATAATTATTATTTCTTTAATAATTGAATATAGGATTTAAATAAATATTGAATAAATAAATAAATGATTAAAAAATGAATAAATGATTTAAATAAAAGAATAAATAATTAATAAATAATGTATTTAATTAAATAAATGAATAAATAAATAATTTGATAAACGCGAAAAATTACGGAGCGTTACAGTCTCCCCTACTTTAAGAGATTTCGTCCTCGAAATCTAAGGGTAAGACTTCTAAAGATTCAAATGATAGAATAGATGAGGCTTGATCATAATGATTATTTGAGAAAAAAATGTTTCCATGAAGGCGTCACATAGTATGTAATGTTTCAAATAGTTTCACATAGCATATAGTTTTCCAAATAATTCCACATAACATAACATGAGTTTCCACATAGTGTAACATGAATTATTCACATAGAGTAATGAAAGCGTAATAAATTTAGTTTGTTCACGCGAGAGTAACATTAATTGTTTTAGGTTTCGAAGATAGTGCGAAATGTGTCTCCTAGCTAGAAATGAACGAAACGTTCAAACGTAAAACACATAATAATTGAGATAACATAAAAGAGATTTAACGTAAAACATGGATTGTCACGGAACGTAACATACGACACTTCCAAAGTAAATCGAAGTCCTTCTCGAGTTAAGGAAACGTGCTTTGGCCTAATAGACAAATACTCTCATCGAGGAGCGACTAACGATATTTGTCCTTCCAGTTACTACACGTCCTTAATTGATTGGGAAATCGAAACTTTGGCGAGAGCGAAAATCGAGGAGTGGGGCTAGTTAAACAAGATGCGAGTTTCACCTCTAACTTGATAACATCGTGCCCTAATGTGGTTGGTACTTATCCTAAGATAAGGGTCCACTGGAATATGAAATGGAAAACTCCCATCAAGGTTTGGATATCACTCCTAACTTGAGGGTAGATTTCGTGCAAAAATCAAAGTATAGCTGAGTGAAAATCATCACCAAGTGTGGGAATCACCCCTATCTTGATGAGTCTTTTCGATTGTGTTGTAAGAGTGTCTTCAAAGCCTCCATGTGTGTATTGTGTTAGCCTTAGGAAAGGCATGTATATTAAGAGTCCAAAAGGAAGTAGAGAAGCAAGTGAGGTAGAAGGGAGGTTGTTTTAAGCAACACATAGTGAAAAAGCTCCTAAACTATAGACTAGGCAAGGCATTCCTAATTCCCTATAGTTATGGCTCCGATACCAATCTGGTATCAGAATACACCTACAATAGACTAGGGATAAGTAAGGCAATCCTACCTAATTCCCTATAGTTATGGCTCTGATACCAATCTGTCACACCCCAACCGATGGCGGAAACATCGGGATGAGACGAACAAATTGCTCAAAACAACATAACACTAAATGTGACAATATAGGTTAAATCATTTTATTAGATTCTAAAGGATAATACAAAGTTTCAAACATCCAAATATAAATTCAACAATAGTTTATTTCTAAAATGAGTTTCTAGGCCATCCTAGCTTGCTTTCTTGTATCTTGATAAATCAACCTGCAATATGTATTAAAATAAAGTCAACAAAAGCATGTTGGCGAGTATACAAGTTTTCATACATAGCATAGTACGTGTTTGAAATGTTGCTCATATCCAAATGTGAAATACAATATCATATTGACAGTATATACTCGAAACGATGTTACTCTACGTGTCCAAACCAAAGTTTAACGCAATTAAAGTGTCCAACCCAAAAGTGTACGGGTGGTTTTAACATAGTTTAACCTAACAATACCCGTTAATATAACAGGAGGGGCGTTTCTCAACCTATAGCGCTACAATTGTTAGGGGAGGCTTGCAAAGTTAATGAACACATAGTCATGAGAGTTTACAGTAGCATAACATGTCTAACATGATTAAAATGTATCACATAGAGTATGGATAGAGTGTGCATAAAATGTTTAACGTGAATGTGTTGTTTGATATAGAATACATATTGCACCCAAAAAGTGTAAAACGAAAATGGGTCATGTATACTCACATTGATTGCGTTGCGTTTTCTTGGAAAGTAAGGAGAGATTGAGTTGGATCCAGAAGAGTGGCAACAAGCACAAGAGATTTACCCTATTTGTGATTTAGGAATTCGTTAAATAATGTTGGTAAAATGCTTAAAATGATAATGGGAATTTAGTGGAAAATACTCAATATAATAATATAAATGATAATAAAATATGATGATATTAATAATAAAGTAAAATAATAACCTCAATCTTAATATATAAATATGATAATGATAATAATAATGGTAATAATATAACCGATTTTCATAATATAATATTTGAATTTATCTTGTCATTAATAAAATAAATAGTTAATAAGTAATGATAATAATTATGATAATTTCTAAAATTTAAATATGTACTAATTGATTACTCATTTTTACATTTTATATTAATAATAATATTAATAATAATACTGAATATATATGTGTTATAAGTATTAATAATGAATATATAATAATAATAATAATAATAATAATAATAATAATAATAGAATAACAGATATATATACAGCGAGAAAACGGGATCGAATCGATACCGGAATCGAGTCGTCTTCTCCGGCGACTCCGGCGAAGTTCCGACGGTTGACTTGGTCTCCGGCGGCACAGCGGTGGCAGACGGCAGCAGGCGGAGACCAGGAAGGTTCCGGCGAGAGAGATGAGTGAAACAGGGTGGTTTCCGGCGATGGTTGCAGGTCTTCCGGCGATATGCAGTGAAGAAGAAGGTGGGAGGTGAGGTGTGTGTGGGTTTGGAAGTGGAGGCAGTGTCGGGTTTTATGGGGCTCGGGATCGTGTAAATTTGGAACCGAATTCTTGATTGATTGCGAGTATAAGGAAACTTATGGAATTTGGGAAGGATTGAATAAAAAGATGGTAAGTTGGAAAATCTGCATATGATACGAGTGATTCGATTGATCACAGAAAGTCAACTGATGTTTGGGCGGTAAACTTTAAAAAGAAAGGTCTGAAATCGCGTATAAGATTTAATCATTTCCATAAGTGTTCGGATGTGGCATTCCCAGCCGACCGGTTACGAGTTCACTTATTAACGCGAAGGTCGCGGGTTCGAGACGTGCAAGGGGCGGGTTTATACAAGAAACCCCCCTTTTTACCCGGTTTAAATGCGAATTTTCTCTTATGGTCCCTGTAGTTTATATATGTGTCTAACTGAGCTAACTGAGGTTCCTAACCCAGTTAAATGACTTCTTTATTAAATAACTAACCTAGTTAGGTAACTTGATTACGAAAGGATTTCACTAACCCGGTTAGGTTTAAACTAACCTAGTTAGGTTTAATTAACCTAAACTAACCCTTTTTATAATTCCCTTTTTATTTAAAATGTTTATTTATTTAATTAACTTTATTTTATTAGTTTAATTATTTAGAATATAGTTTAGTAACTTTTATTTATTTAGCCTTATTAATTTGCTTAATTATAATTTATAAATCTTATATTTATTTGTTCTAACTAGAATAAAATTTTTAATTGTAAATTTAGTTAAATAAAATAAATAAAAACAATATTGATAATTATTATTTCTTTAATAATTGAATATAGGATTTAAATAAATATTGAATAAATAAATAAATGATTAAAAAAATGAATAAATGATTTAAATAAAAGAATAAATAATTAATAAATAATGTATTTAATTAAATAAATGAATAAATAAATAATTTGATAAACGCGAAAAATTACGGAGCGTTACATGCATACTTAGTACAATTGTTTACATCACATGCCTTCATTTTGGTATGACATTTGGTTTGTTTAACATGGAACAATACATTCATTAACATTGATCACGCCATTCGTTAGTAGGTAGTGGTACCATAGGAATTGACAACTCCCGTTCCTGAAATCCTGGGTTTGTTTGGATTGGAAGGAATGACCGAATTCGATATACATAACTTAGATAAACCTTTAATTTGTTTAAGGGTTTATCGCCACAGTCTCAAGGCTTGGATGTATGCATATTTCACAATACCGCATAAATGTTTATATCAGTAGAGCATGCATTGTTCCACAAGACATAACGTTGATTTAAACCATGTTTTACTTCAACACCTTGTTTTGTGCATTTTACATATGGTTTAGTTGATACATCTCACTTACCATACAAGATATATTTTGGGTACACTTTACATGATCTACATTAAACATAAACATTTTAACATTGATATACATACTTGGTGGTTTACATTGAACATAGACATTTCGATATGGTTTGCACAATAACACTTGACAATTGGTTTATACATGAACAATTTACATGGTGGTTGGTTTGGGTAAATGGTTTGAGTAACGTGGCGTATGTAATATGATACAATCATGGTGGATACGCCGCTGGTACTTCCTATATATAAATGTTTGTATTATATTACATATCGTAGCGTTATCTAAATCATTTCAGTATAAACATATTACATTTTATACAAATAACATATTCTTCACAAGACATTGTTTTACAAACAACTTATCTTATACATACTCATTTTACTAGGTTATTCTTTTAACCTTACATTTATTTATACATATCATCTGATCTTATCTTTTTTCATACGATTTACAAAACAAAACAAGTTACAAGGTTCATGACTGACTGTTATTAAATGTTTTCTTTAAACTCAAGTCATGAATCCCATTTTCACAAAAACTATGTATCTCACAGGCATTTTTATGCTGACGTACCTACTTTCACATGTGTTTTCAGGAGCTGTTCCATAGGATGATGATCATGACACTAGGGCGGACCTGTGCCTTAGAGACTAAAAATGAAGATAGACTAGTTTAAATATGTCACGAACTCTTTGTTTTCCTGTTTAAGACAATGTATTACGCTTGTTAAATAAATAAAATGTAACTTTGGTTTCCATGGTTATGAAACAATTAATTCTGTCCATCAACACTCCCTGGCGTTTCCGCCGCGGTTGCATGTTACACGCGGCCGGGGTGTGACAGAAGAGTTGGTATCAGAGCCAATGGTTATAGGGAATTAGGTTATTAGTAATGCTTTGACCTAGACTATAACTTTCTAGGACCCTAACACAAGTTATCTTGTGTTTAGATTATAAAACATGCACTTCACCTATCCTTAGGTGATAACCACAACGGGAACTTCGGTTCCGAATCCGC
This sequence comes from Helianthus annuus, assembly GCF_002127325.2. Taxonomy (NCBI): domain Eukaryota; kingdom Viridiplantae; phylum Streptophyta; class Magnoliopsida; order Asterales; family Asteraceae; genus Helianthus; species Helianthus annuus. The sequence continues at coordinate 98,340,484 of NC_035439.2, read as the reverse complement.
TTTGAAAATTAATCATCTGTTCTAGGATGATTGATTACTAGGTTTTGAACCCCTTTGGATTCTCAAAAATCTCGTCAAAGTTTTGGGCTTTAATAGTGTGAACACGTGCGAACTGGAAGAGTGAATGCCTGTACCCTGAGTTTTCTGTCTAAGGCTAGAGTGTTCGTACAAATCCACATAATCGGACCAGTCACTCTTACCTGGGAACTCTCGGGGTGAGTGTTCACTTATAGGCGAACATGTCTTCGCGATACATTATTTTGACCCACTTACTTTGACTAGACACTTCGTGTCGCTTGTTTGCTTTGCGATGCGGAACCACCATCTTTGCTTTTGTTGATTCTGTTTCATCTCATTCTCTTCATCCAGTCATCTCACTCGTTTCCTTTCATGTTTTTCCTCTTTTAGAATGCCTCCTCGACGCGAACACCAGATAGCAACTGCCGAGCTGGCAGAAATTATTGCGCAGCAGATGGCTGCTCAATTCCCAAATCTCTTTGCTCAATGGAACCAAGCCAACAATAACAACAATGGTACATGAAATTTCAAGAACTTTAACTCGGCTAAACCACTCAAGTTTAGTGGTTCTGAGGGAGCAACTGGGCTTCTTCAATGGTTCGAGAGCATCGAGAATACTTTTCGCCACGTGCAGTGTCCGGATAATTGCAAGGTCGAGTTTTCTTTGAGCGTCTTTCAGAAGAGGGCTCTTACATGGTGGAATGGGGTAATGAGAGACCGTGGTGCAGATGTTGCTCTAGCACAGACATGGGCTGAACTGAGAGCCCCTTATGATGAGGGAGTTTTGTCCTCGTCATGAGCAACGAGCGCTGGAGAAAGGGTTTGATGATTTGAAGCAAGATAGTGGCGAGCACAGGGCATATACTGATAGGTTCGAGGAGTTGAGTCTGTTTTGCCCGACTATGGTTGCCCCACTCGACAAGGCTATCGAGAGGTACATCGACGGCCTGCCTGACTCAGTACAAGACATTATTACTGGTAGCAACCCTACCACACTCCGTCAGGCGATCGAGTTATCAGCGACATTGACTGAGTCGCAGATTCGGAAGAATAAATTACACAGGAAGGGTGACAAGGGCAAGAAACAGTCGGCTGACAACGAAGATAGCAAAAAAGGTCAAAACAAGAATGGAAAGGATTCTGGTTCATCGAAAAGGGCAAGGAAGCGTAAGGCTTCCCAGAACTATGCTGTCACTGCCCAAGCTAACCAGGCAGCTCCCAACCAACCCGCACAGCCTCCAGCAAAGAAGCCCTATTCAGGAAGTGCACCTTTGTGCAATCGATGCAACAGTCACCATCAGCCGCAACATCAGTGCCGTTTCTGTACTAACTGTGGGAAGTCAGGTCATCTTGCCGATGTTTGTCGGTTTGCTCAAAATCGCGCAGTTCAGAACCCTGCTCAACAAGTTACTCAGCCTCCTGCTCAGCAACAGGGTCAAGCTGCACGACCACAATACCCACCGGGTGCTTGTTATAACTGTGGGGATCTGACCCATTACAGAAACCGGTGCCCAAGACTAGCCAACCAGAACCAGAATGCAAACCAGAATCAGGCTCAGGCTCGAGGGCGAGTCTTCAACATGAATGCTCAAGAGGCACAAGCAGACAATGAAGTGGTGAACGGTATGTTCTTTATTAATAATCAGCCTGCATCTGTTCTTTTTTATTCGGGTGCCGACAAGAGTTTTGTGTCATTGTCTTTTAAGCCAATGCTTCGCGTGTCTAGAACGAAACTAGGTAAACCTTTGACAGTAGAGGTTGCCAGTGGTGAACCCATTGTTCTTAATTCTGTTCTACGCAACTGCCAGTTGAACCTTAACGACCATACTTTTCCTATTGACCTCACGCCAATGCAACTTGGAAGCTTCGACGTTATTGTGGGTATGGATTGGTTATCTAAGCATCGCGCAGAGATAGTTTGTTCTGAGAAGATTGTTCGTGTGCCGCTGTCGACAGGCGAGATCCTACAGGTTTGTGGTGAGAAGCCTGCTGGTAGTCTCAAACTCATGTCTTGTTTTAAAGCTCGAAAGTATCTGCGAAAGAACTACGTGGCATTTTTGGCACATGTCATAGCAGATAAGGGCAAAGGTAAGCCTATTCAAGATATTCCTGTTGTACGGGATTATCCTGAAGTATTTCCTGAAGAGTTACCTGGTCTACCCCCAGCACGCCAAGTCGAGTTCCATATTGATCTCGTACCTGGTGCAAATCCCATTGCCAAAGCTCCATACCGTCTTGCACCGTCTGAGATGCAAGAGTTGTCTAAGCAGCTGCAGGAACTCTCCGACAAAGGTTTCATCCGTCCTAGCTTTTCACCTTGGGGTGCTCCCGTTCTTTTTGTCAAAAAGAAGGATGGATCTTTTAGGATGTGTATCGATTATCATGAGCTTAACAAGCTCACCATCAAGAATCGATATCCCCTACCTCGCATGGATGATCTTTGATCAATTGCAAGGCGCTTCTTACTTTTCGGAGATTGATCTACGATCTGGATATCACCAGCTTCGTGTGCATGAAGAAGATATTCCCAAGACAGCGTTCCGTACTCGCTATGGGCATTATGAGTTCACAGTCATGCCATTCGGTTTGACTAATGCTCCTGTTGTTTTCATGGACTTGATGAATAGGGTCTGCAAGCCTTATTTAGATAAGTTCATCATCGTTTTCATTGATGACATTTTAATATATTCTAAGATGCGAGCTGATCTTGAGCATCATCTTCGTCTTACTTTGGAACTCCTAAAGAAAGAGCAACTTTTCGCCAAATTCTCCAAGTGTGAATTCTGACTTAAAGAAGTTCAATTCTTAGGACACATTGTCAACGAACAAGGTATTCATGTAGATCCCTCCAAGATCAGTGCGATTAAGGATTGGGATACACCTACTACTCCTACTGAAGTTCGTTCTTTTCTTGGTCTAGCGGATTATTACCGCCGCTTCATAGAAAACTTCTCAAAGATTGCAGTTCCTCTAACTGCTCTAACTCAGAAGAACAAGCCATTTGATTGGGGAGTCAAACAAGAGGAAGCGTTTCTGACTTTGAAACAAAAGCTTTGCGACGCGCCTGTCCTAACATTGCCTTAGGGCAATGATGATTTCGTCGTTTATTGCGACGCATCTAAATTAGGTCTTGGCTGCGTCCTGATGCAAAGAAACAAAGTCATAGCATAAGCATCAAGGCAATTGAAGATACATGAGAAGAACTACACCACTCATGATCTTGAGTTGGGTGCAGTTGTCTTCGCTCTCAAAATCTAGAGACACTATTTGTACGGTACAAAATGTGTGGTTTTCACTGACCACAAAAGTCTTCAACATATCTTCAATCAGAAAGAACTTAACATGAGGCAGCGACGTTGGGTTGAACTTCTAAACGACTACGACTGCGAGATTCGCTACCATCCTGGTAAGGCGAATGTCGTAGCCGATGCTTTGAGTCGCAAGGAACGTACTAAGCTTCATTGTGTTCGTGTTAAATCTGTTATCCAAGCTCAATCCGATATCCAAGCACGTATTTCTCAGGCCCAACAAGCTTGTGTTTCACAAGGTTTGATGGATAAGGAATTTCCTTATCACATAACCCCTGCTCTTGAACTGAAGGACAATGGATCGTATTACTTCATGGACCGTTTGTGGGTCCCAAGCCAACCCTTAAGTGGTATAAACGCTATTAAAATCCCACATTTAATCGGTTAATTGTCTAGAATTAGATAACTACTGTTGCTTGTGTTTCAGGTACAATTGGGGCTTAAAAGTGTGGAAATGAAGCTTCGAATAGGCGCGACTGGATTGGAGATTGGAAGACGGAGAATAAATGAAAAAAATCAATTATTGGTATGGAAGAATTAAGAGGATAGCATTATAGAGGACGAAATTACGAGAACGTAGGCGAAAACGGTGAAGAAAACGGAGTTGAAATGAAAAAGTTATGCTGAAAACAAAATTTCATGCTGAAGCCTACCGTAACTTACGGTGGTACCGTAATTTACGGTAGACCCCAGCATTTTTCGTCCACCGTAAGGCAGTAGAGACCCACCGTAACACTTTTTGGTCCATCGTAACTTACGGTGGTACCGTAATTTACGGTGGAGATGACGGAGAAATGTGTAACTGCCCTATTTTTTGATGTTTTATTGTGTCTTTTCAAGGCCAATCAATCCCATTCGGTTACCAGCAGTCTAGGGGAGATTTTTGGGTGTTCTTGAGAGCTTGAAACAATTTCTAAACATCTTGTTAGTGTTTTTAATTCCTATGAACATTGATATGTATGTGATGATGATTGTCCAAGTCATGAGTGGCTAAACTTATGGTGATCATCCTAGGTTGAAGGTTTGTCTAAGACATTTGTGTTTTGATTCTTATTTCTAGAATAATAGACTTGCTATGATGGTTTGTTTATTATGGTGTGTGAATGTTTGTTTGTAAATTGTTGATTGATGTTATAATCATATTCTAAACCGTACGTTCTTGGTGTCGTTGACAATCGAGATATCACGGGAGGGATTAGGGTTAGATATTAATCAATTGGTTATCGGGTAACAACCTCGCATTGTCATAATCCGAGTACTTAGTTCCCTTTTATCACAACAAACAATTATACACGAATCATGTCTATGTGATTCTTTCTAGTGAATTTAAACACAATTGTCAAAAGCAAACTGGAAATTTAGGATGGTCGCTTGTTCCTAATCTGTTTACAACTTAATCTTTGACTTGCAATTTAAGTAGTTAATAGTAGTTCTTAAAATCAAAACAATCAACTCTTGAGTTTTAATTTCTGCATTGTAGGTTAATTTTAGTTTAAGTGCAAAGCTATAAAATCACACATTTTCCACATACTCCCTGAGTTCGATACCCACTTACCGCTAACTATTAGTTGTATTTGGATTAAATTTGCGTGTACCTACGACAGCACGTCAAATTTTGGCGCCGTTGCCGGGGAGTAGTGCGTAACGTGTGTTAATTTAGTAGTTTTGTTTGTTATTTTCGGGTTTACGCTGGTTGTGTTTAGTGTGCAGGTACTCACAGGTGTATGCATACTAGAGGCTCTCACAAGTCGTCACCACTATCGTTTGATCCGGAAATTGAAAGAACGTTGAGGCATAACCGAGTTGTACTACGAGAAAACAGAATTGTTGGTTCACCCACTTCACCCATCACACCACGAAACATAATGCAAGAAACTCAAGTACCACCCACAACGGGTCAAACGACCTCATCGTTTATACCTACTTCCACACAACCATCACCAAACACCACTATACCAAATACCACCATAGAACCTACTCCACCATTTGAAGTTACACCGACCAATGTCACTCAACCGATCACTACCCAAGTCGAACCCACCATTACCTTTAACCCTTCTACCACAATCCCACCATTTTCCCATTTCTTTCCCCCAACTACGGGTCAATCATCCTCTAACTTCACAATAGCACCAAATTCCACAATTGTGCATGCTACTTCATCCTTTAGACCACAAAACCAAGCGGGTTTTCAATATTCAACCCTTCCATTTGGACAATCGTCGGGAATTCAAGGAGATGGGTATGATGAAGGATTTGAGGAGTTTGAGGGTTATGATGAAGATGGGTATGCTTATGGAGGTGATGGAGATCAAGGAGACTTTGGGTATGTGCAAGGTCAATTTCAAGTAATGCCAAGTGTTGGTGGAGTGCCACAACAACATCAACTCATACCACAACACGTTAGGCCAAGGCCACAAGGACCACAATTGCAACGTCCGGTACCATTGCAACAAGTTCGTCCACCGAATGTTCAACAATTCCAAAGGCCAATTCAAAACCCACTGATGCCACAACAACAATTTCAACAACCATTGGCACCACAAGGGCATATGCCAAGACCAATGGGTCCGATGCGTCCAAGAGTTCGGTTGGGTGTACCAAGGAGGCATCTTAGAGAACATGCAAGAGGTATAGAAGCGCATTTCAGGCCAATAATCACTCATAATCCTTCACCGGTAGTCATTCCTCACAATGATCAAGGGAGGACATTTGAAGTGAGAACCAACTCATTGCAAAGCTTGCCAAAATATAAGGGTTTAGCAACGGAGGAGCCTTATTTTCATTTGGAGGCTTATGACTCGATTTGCAACACTCTTGGGGGTCAAGGATTCTCAGCCGATGATATTAAATTGGTACTATTCCAATTTTCTTTGGAAGACAAGGCGAAAAAGTGGTTCTACACATTACCTTCGGCATCTATATATACATGGGGGAAATGCAACAAACCTTTTTGGATGAATTTTACACCGCTCAAAAGACGAATGATGCTAGGAAAGGGTTGAGAAGTTTTCAACAACAACAAGGTGAGATGTTCCATGAGGCTTTTGAACGTTTTAACATGATGATAAAGAATTGCCCTCATCATGGGATTGAGATTTGGGAATTGATGAATGCTTTCCATGAGGGGTTAAGTGCCGAAGATGCTCGCGACTTAATGTCTATCACAAATGGCACTTTTGGTACAAATTATGAGCATGATGATTGGGAATTTTTGGAGCAAATGGCGGTCACATCAAAGAGAAAAGCTCAAGCATCAAGGAGAGCACGACCGGCCATTACCCGAACACAAGTGCATGCGGTTGATGATGGTAATGTACAAACTTCTAATCAAATTTATGATGTTTGTGCTATTTGCAATGAAATAGGTCATGCGGCTGAAAATTGCCAAGGAGGTGATGGGCAATACGAAGAGGTTCATGCTGTGCAAGGTCAAGGAGGGGGTGGTAGAAATTACAACAATATGAATTCTAACACTTACCACCCCGGGTTGAGGAATCACCCAAACTTTCGTTATGGGAACCCTTCAAATCAAGTCAACCCGAATTTCCAAGGAAACCAAGGATTTCGAAGGCAATATCAAACGGGTCAAAGCTCTTCGGGTGGAAACGAAGTAATGGAGATGTTGAAGGCGATGCAAGTCGAAATGCAACGAATGAATCAACGTGATGAAGTTCGGATGCAAAAGGACGAGGCCCGTGATAAAGCTATTCAAACTTTGACTACTCAAATGGGTCAACTTGCGAGTGAAGTGGCGATTTTGAAGAAAGCAAAAGGCCAGGTACCAAGTGACACGGTGATAAATCCCAAAAACATTAAAAGTGTTAACATCAATGTGGTAAGCACCGTTCCTAGTACCGAATTTAATGAAAAATGTCTAACCTCTTCGAGTCAAATAAATGCAGGTTTGAAAAAGGATACCGATGGTGAGAATGATAAAGAGCATGGAGCACCAATCGTGCCTATCCATGTGGGAAAATTAAAAATCCCTCACGCATTGTTGGACTATGGGGCAAGCATGAGTGTGTTACCAGGCGATCTATATGATATGTACGACTTTGGTCCGCTTGAAGATATAGACACCATGATTAGCTTGGCGGATGAAAGTTGGAGGCATCCACGGGGAATGGTTAGGAATGTTAAGATTCAGCTGGGAGAGTTTGAATATCTGGTGGATTTTCTAGTACTAGACTATGTTTCTACCAAAATGGTAGCACAACAAAGGGTAATTTTAGGTCGACCGTTTCTCTATACGGCAAATGCTCAAATCGATTGTAGAGACGGGATTATTACTATGACCGAAAAGAACCGTAAGTTGTCATTTGGTGTTCAGACTAAGATGATTAGTTATGATTTTGTTGTGGCGAAGGATAACGGGTTTAGTGAAAAGGTGTTTCAAAGAATGAGAAAAAATCACCCACCAGACTGTGAAGAAAAACATATGGGTTCAAGCAAGAGTGTATTTGATTACCCACCGAGTCAGAACGTGACGGATGCATTTTGTTCAATGGCACGAGGAAGTGATGGAGATGGCAGGAACCGTTTCTTTGAGCCACCATAAATGGGGGTGGTACGGTCTGGCTGAAGACCTGAAAACTTAGCGCTGCTCGGGAGGCAACCCGAGGTTTTTCACTGATCTTGTTATTTCTTTAGTTTTTTTTAATGTTTCAGGGCCATGGCAACACTCAAGTGTGGGGAAGACGTGCGGATATTTGTGTGAAGGTGGTGATAGGAAATTGGATCATTTACAATATCTGTTGTGCCAAACTTTACCAGGTCAATGTACTTTTTCCTTAGACTTGTCATGTTCTTTAGCTCTGAAATATTATTAGTTTATTAGTTTGCTTTTGTTTATAAAAATAAAAAAAATCCAAAAAGAAATTTGTAGTTTGAGATTTTGAGCTAATATTGATGTTGAATGGGTTTTTAGTGATCAATTCCTTCCAAAACCATACATTGGGGTCAATGTATCCCAAGTGTGGGGATGGGGGAATATTTTGACGGTTTTTAAAATTTTTAAATCAAGCGAAACATTGTTGAAATTCGAACACTTTGAACTAACCCCGAGTGACACACCGGCAACCCTTAATTACCCTTTTTCTTGGTGAGAGTTGAAGCCACACTTGTACATAAATAAAATTTATCTTTGATGAGAGTGGCTACGGGCGGGGGTGCATTAGAACTTGTGCTTGAATGCGGTTTGAGTCCTTAGTTGGACGTGAATGTGAAAAGGATAGGGGCATTTAGGTAGCCTCGTCTTTAGAGTGCGAGTGTGGGATTTGCGGGGTTGGACCTCATTAATTATATATATGAGCTTGGTAGTGAGAGGGGCGGGGGTTTGGACATTTAGTTGCCCAATTTTGTGCCTAAAGCCTATCATTTGTTACCCCTTAGCTAGTTTCCTAAAATTTTACCCAACTTGACCCGGTCTTATAGTGTTAGTAGTGTTTTAGTAGTGTGTAGATATGTTATGATGTTATGTTGAATGTTTGCTTATTGATTAAAAAAAAAAGAAAAAAAAAGAGATATGAAAAGAAAGAAAAAGAAAAAAAAAAGCGAAAAAGCAATGAAAAAGAAAAAAAATTGATGTTGAGTTGTCTTGTATATAGAAGTTTAAGTTTGGTGTTTATTTGTTTCATTGTGTAATAAAAGACCGGGTAAAGTCATTCGCTACTACAAATATATTCCATTTCCTACCCCTACACCAAGCCACGTTACAAACTTAAAGCCCATTTGATTTGCATTCATGTTTTGACAATTGTTAGGTGAAGGACCGATTCAGGTACAAGCATATAGTTGTGCAATTACCCGTTTGCCTTTTGTGTGTCTAGCTTATCTTTGCTAGTGCTTACTTGTTGCCGAGAGGAGAGATATAGCGAGGGGTGTGTTGTTTGGGTGTTAGGAAAAGGGCTAGTAAAAGGATGATATGTTTATGCTTGATTTATGTTGATCGCTTGTGCATTTGAAAATGGTTTTTGATGGGTTGCTTGGGACAAGCAACGGTTAAGTGTGGGGATGTGACGGGTAGTCCGTAGGACAACCCTTAAGTGGTATAAACGATATTAAAATCCCACATTTAATCGGGTAATTGTCTAGAATTAGATAACTACTGTTGCTTGTGTTTCAGGTACAATTGGGGCTTAAAAGTGTGGAAATGAAGCTTCGAATGGGCGCGACTGGATTGGAGATTGGAAGACAGAGAATAAATGAAAAAAAATCAATTATTGGTATGGAAGAATTAAGAGGATAGCATTATAGAGGACGAAATTACGAGAACGTAGGCGAAAACGGTGAAGAAAACGAAGTTGAAACGAAAAAGTTATGCTGAAAACAAAATTTCATGCTGAAGCCTACCGTAACTTACGGTGGTACCGTAATTTACGGTAGACCCCAGCATTTTTCGTCCACCGTAAGGCAGTAGAGACCCACCGTAACACTTTTTGGTCCACCGTAACTTACGGTGGTACCGTAATTTACGGTGGAGATGACGGAGAAATGTGTAACTGCCCTATTTTATGATGTTTTATTGTGTCTTTTCAAGGCCAATCAATCTCATTCGGTTACCAGCAGTCTATGGGCGATTTTTGGGTGTTCTTGAGAGCTTGAAACAATTTCTAAACATCTTGTTAGTGTTTTTAATTCCTATGAACATTGATATGTATGTGATGATGATTGTCCAAGTCATGAGTGGCTAAACTTATGGTGATCATCCTAGGTTGAAGGTTTGTCTAAGACATTTGTGTTTTGATTCTTATTTCTAGAATAATAGACTTGCTATGATGGTTTGTTTATTATGGTGTGTGAATGTTTGTTTGTAAATTGTTGATTGATGTTATAATCATATTCTAAACCGTACGTTCTTGGTGTCGTTGACAATCGAGATATCACGGGAGGGATTAGGGTTGGATATTAATCAATTGGTTATCGGGTAACAACCTCGCATTGTCATAATCCGAGTACTTAGTTCCCTTTTATCACAACAAACAATTATACACGAATCATGTCTATGTGATTCTTTCTAGTGAATTTAAACACAATTGTCAAAAGCAAACTGGAAATTTAGGATGGTCGCTTGTTCCTAATCTGTTTACAACTTAATCTTTGATTTGCAATTTAAGTAGTTAATAGTAGTTCTTAAAATCAAAACAATCAACTCTTGAGTTTTAATTTCTGCATTGTAGGTTAATTTTAGTTTAAGTGCAAAGCTATAAAATCACACATTTTCCACATACTCCCTGAGTTCGATACCCATTTACCTCTAACTATTAGTTGTATTTGGATTAAATTTGCGTGTACCTACGACAGCACGTCAAGGAACAAACGCGGAAACGATGCAGCTTATGGTCTGTCATGGGATGAGTTGAAGAACGTTATGCTCGAAGAGTTCTGCCTCCCCATGAGCGCCAAAAGTTGGAGGACGAATTCTGGCATCTAAAGCAGAAGGATGGTGACAACGTTGCTTTAACTGCTCACTTCAAGCAGCTTAGTATTATCTGTCCTGATCAAGTCAAGACTACTGACATGACAATCAAGAAGTACATCCGCGCTCTGCCAGATTGTGTTGCAGATTTTGTGCATGCTTCAAAGCCAGCAACAATCGAGGGAACTTACCTGCTTGCCGCTGAGATCAACGACAAGCGAGTCAAAGCTGGATTTTGCGATAAAGCTACCAAGAACCTGCACCAAGCTACCGCCGCACCAATCGCTGATGCCGCCGCCGCTCCTCAATCTTCAAAGTCCTCACGTCGCAAGAGGAAGAACAACAACATCAACTCCAGCAACAAGAACTGTGCTGTCACTACCACTGCTGCCTCGCTTCAAGCCGTACCGGCTCAGCAGCAATCTCAGCACCGATCAGCTCCAGCACCAGTTACCTATGCACCGGGTTGCAAAGCGTGCTTACACTGGCCCCTACCCTGCTTGCCCGAAAAGTACCTACCATCATCCGGTTCAGCAAGACCAGTAACTTTTAATTAAAACGCCCAGATACAGACCCTGAACATGGGTCGTGTCCACTGAACACGGGGCTGTGTCCAGCTTCTGTTTCCGTTTTTAATTTTGGTTTTCAGGGGAAGAGGTAAAAACAGAAGCAGTGGGAGTCGTGGGAAAAGCTTGTCTAAAGTTGGGAAGAATGTGAGGTGCTGGAACTGTGGTGAAAAAGGGGCATGTTAAAAACGAGTGTCCTGATCCTAAGAAAGAGGATGGTAACCAGCATGTAAACAGTGTTATGTCAGATGAATCTGATGGTGACGTACTGGTTTTCTGTGAAGAGTCTGTAGATTCTTGGGCTATGGATTCTGGTTCTTCGTTTCACGCCATGCACAGCGGGGAGACGATGGTGAATATGAAAAAATGAGACTTTGGAAAGGTACGATTAGCTAACGGTCATGTTCTTAATGTTAAGGGTATGGGAGATGTCAATCTGAAGACTCCGCTAGGCACTACATGGAACTTAAAGAACGTCAGGGTAATTCCAGGTTTAACGAAGAAACTTATTTCTGTTAGTCAACTGGATAAACAGGGACTAGATGTTAAGTTTGGTGGTGGGAATTGGAAGGTGATTGATGGAAATCTTGTTGTTGCCTGTGGGAGGAAACGAGGATCGTTGTATCTAGTTGAGATACCTGCTGAGGGAGTAGCCGTCCCTGTACAACATAAAGTCTGGTTCACTGAATCTAGTAAGCGGAAGAGGGTTCAATTTGCGAACTTGAATCCTGATGCTTTAGGGATGTCAGTTGAATGTGGTCGGGGGTCTAAGTTTAAGCCAGTCAGGGGATTTGGTGATAGTGGGAGCATGGGTCGTGTTCCGGGTACAATCACAAATAACCGTTGGGTTTTGAAGACGAAGATTCCGACTGAAGAAAAAAGCTCTCCTGGAAATAGTTTGCAAAATGTGGAGAGTGGTATTAATTTTCGGTGTATCTCTGGAGCTGGTGGATCGTGCAACCAGTTGAGATAGAGAATGGGTCTAATAAGACTGTTGGGTTGGAGCTTGTGGGAGCTTCAACTGGTCTCTCAGTTACTTGATGAGAGGTGTGGTTGCAACTAGGTGGCTTGGATGTGACTGAAGTCTTAGCTTGTTCTTGGAACTGGAGGCTGGGAAGACTTGAACGTAAAGATTACTGAAGTTACTGGTGATGGGTTTCTTGGATGCACTTTGTGGACTATGCAAAGCCTCCGAGTGGGAGATTGTTGGGTTCGTAGGCTTTACGGTAGTCGGCCCTAATTAGGGTTAGCCGGCCCTAGTTAAGGTTAGCCGGCCCTAGTTATAAGGCCCACTTAGTTAACTTGTTGACCAAGTAGGAAACCCTAATCCTGTTCTATAAATACCTATGATGTAATTGTAATCTGTGTCATTCTGAAAACAGTTGTGAGCATCTAATAAAAGTAAAACCCTAGTTGCAACCCGTGGACGTAGGTCACCTTGACCAAACCACGTAAATTCTCGTGTTCTTTATTTTCTGCTAGTGTGTGTGTGTGTGTGTTTGTTCCGCTTCCGCTCGGGCCTACTCTGATTCGATACTCCTAACAGTAGGGAGATCGAGGAAGACGCAGATCACCTATTTACTTCATGCTTGGCGACTACGATATTATGGCAAAAAATAAGCAGATGGTGTGATATCTCGTGTGTATGCATATAATGTTAGAGACCTTCTCCAATTATACAAGACTCTCAATGTTTCTGAAAATAAAAGGAAGGTGGTGCGTGTAATAATTCTAGCAGCATGCTGGATGATTTGGAAGGCGCGGAACGAACTAATTTTCTCAAGAAAATGGATACATGTCGAAGGCATTTTTGGCGAGGTCCAAGCGACAACGTTCTTATCGATCAAACATAGGTCGAAGAATGGCGGGTTGGCTTGGGAGAATTGGGTAGCCTTCAATATGCAATAATAATTAGGTATCATTGTTTTTGGTTTTGTGGTGAAGAGTTGGGCGAAAGTTCCTGATTTTGAACTAACCGATATACATATATTAGGGTGAATGAAATATATTGTTTTCTGATTAAAAAAAGTAATGATGCGTAATCAAATTTAACCCTTTATTCAACTAACCAATGTGTTTAAGATTTTTCTAAGATAGCATAACATCTGTACGCTTAACGAAAGAAAATACCGATTGAAATGGATAATAAAAAATTAAAAGAAAAAACATAAAAGAAAACACAATCCGATTTACCCATCCCCGAATCCCGCATCACCTTCACTAACCTTCTGCCACGTGTCCAGTCATGCGCCACGTACACACAACACATAACACGTATCTGCTGCCACCATAATACCACCTATTATAAAATTACAACATCACCCCTATAAATAAGAAACCCTAAACCGTCACTTTCAGCAAACAACAAACAAAGATGGCAGTAGGAGGAATCCCGATATGCGTGCAGTGTGGAACAAAGAGCAACCCGTGCCGGTGCAAGGTGGTGGGGCCCACGGTGGGGTTCTTGGCCTTTGCAGCGGCGGCGATAGTGGAGTGGCCTGTGGGAGCGGTGGTTTACTTATTCCGCCACATGAAAGGCCGCCGTATTATGGCTCACCCTGCCACCGTTGTCTACCCCACCGTCAATAGAGCTATTCCTATTTAAGGATTTAAATGCGTCTTTATGTATGTTAAAATAAAAGGTTGTTATACTAAGATATCTTTTCAAATTTCTTGGGTTTTTTTTTTTTTTTTTTTTTTTTTTGTTGTTGTTTTGTTATACAACCAACCATGTTAGCTGCTTTGAGTTGCTTTCAGGCGGTGTGTTTTCTTTGGAATGGTTGCGGATTGGTCTGTCTTCTTTGGAATGGTTGCGGATTGGTCACCAGCATAGTCTATGTTTACGAGTGTGGGTGGCCATTGGTTTATCCGGGTGATCGAACTTTTGATGTCGGTTCAAAAAATATATAACATGTTGTTGTTTGATTATGTTTGTTATTTAATCTTCATTTACGCATAACGTATATCTAAATAAAAAGTTGTTCTTCACCAAGAAACTTTTGAAGAAAATTTGTTGGTTGGCTAATTAATTTACAAAGTTGTTATTTATGGTAATTAATGGAGATTCGTGAATATGGATTATCATGCTTCTTGAAAAAAATCAAACCATGTACGTGTTAACAACCTTTTGGTTTGGATGTATATAATATGCTACCAGAGAATTAAGTATTACCTGTTGTTTTCGAGTTGGTGTTTGTTACACATTAATATTACGTTTAGGTTAAAGTTATTTTTAGTGGTACTTCAAAATACTTAACAGGATAAAACAAAGGTTATTTATAAGACAAAGACAAAAGGTTTCACGAGTATGTATATTTCTAACCTCCTGAGTTCGTGAATATTAATCTTCCAAAATATTCTTGAAAGAAATCCATTCGGACATATAAAATATGCTTATTACAAATCATGTTATATCCTTTAACCTTTGTCTTTAACAATTATATTAATCCTAATGTTTACCAATCTTAACATATTATATCCTTTAACCTAAAATCAGTTAATTTTAGTCACGTAAGGCTGTGAGGGCATTAATGTCCTTTCACCTACTCACAAAGCTAGTACAATGGTGGATACTATGGGTAATTTTAGTCACGTAAGGCTGTGAGGGCATTAATGTCCTTTCACCTACTCACAAAGCTAGTACAATGGTGGATACTATGGGGTGGGTAGGTGAAAGAACATTAATGTCTTCGTGTGGGCCTCATGTGTCTAAAATTAACTGAGAAAATTAACTTGGTTTGGGGTAAAGAATATACCATGTTAGGATTTGTAAAAATTAGTAGGGCTGCAAATAAACCAAACGTTCAGCGAACAGTTCGTGAACCGTTCGGCGGGAAGTTCGTTTGTTTATTAAACAAACGAACACGAACAAGAAATTTTGTTCGTTTAGTTAAATGAACAAACATGAACAAGGGTCGTGTTTATTCGTTTATGTTCGTAAACGTTCGGTAATGTGTTCGTTTGTGTTCGATAGTTCATTAGTGTTTTTAGTTTTTTATATTATTTAAATACTTCAAAAATTCCGACAAATTAAATATCTAATAAGTGTCAGTGTATTATATATTCTGTTCATGAACGATTGTTTGTGTTCGTTTGTTTCCATTTGTGTTCATGAACATTAGTTTGTGCTCATTTGTGTTCGTCAACGTTCGTTGCCTAAAATTAACAAACAAACACAAATGAACACGAACAAGTTCATTTCCTTAACAAACAAACACAAACATAAAATCTCATTCGATAAGTGTTCGTGAACGCTTCGTGAACACATATATTTTTTAACAAACGAACACAAACAAGGTCTTGTTCGTATTCGTTCGGTTTGTTTGCAGCCCTAAACATTAGGTATTATTAATTTAATTATTGAAGATAAAGGACATTATTTGCAATAGCATACATACATAAAGGACGAGTTTTGTAATTTACTATTTGAAAATTGATTATTACCGAGTACCGACATAATATATCTAACGATTTAAAATTTCAAATCCCTCTTCCACGAAAACCCATTTTATTACTATAAAGAAGCAACAAATATAGGCATCAAGAGTTGTAACTTGTGCTTAGGGCATTTTTCAAAAAAAAAATTAGATTTTTTACTTTTAACCCAAAAGGTTTTTACCTTTTCCATTTTAACCCTACATAATTTGTTTTTTTAACTTTAACCCAAAACTTTTCATTATTTGCAATTGAGAAAAATGCCCGGATAGTCCCTGTGGTTTCGGCTTTTTTCACCTATAGTCCCTAACTTTCTAAAACTACCTGAATAGTCCCCAAGTTTTCCTTTTTTGTTCCCGGATAGTCCCTGGGTCTAACTTCAGTTACTTTTCTCTGTTAAAATGATGTGAAATGACAAAAATACCCTTTCCTTAAAAGGCCAAACCATAAGGACTATCCGGGCATTTTCTTTATTTTTATTTATAAAACCCCACCACCACACTTCATCTTCAACCTCCACCCACCATAACCCTCCTTCACCCTCTACCATCATAACACAGTGGTTGTTTCCCCGATACGTGACCTCTCCTAAACAAATAAAAAATATTTAACATAACACACACAAAACGAATATAATATTCCAATAACTTTTCATCCAAAAATTCAAAACCCTCGTGTGAATCAATTCTCCCACGACCCACCATCACCATCTAGGGTTTTGTTTTCTTTTTCATTCCATTCGTTTACAAATACTCAACAACCATAGGATCAAACTATCAACCAAACAAAATGTGCTCAACCATTCACAGAACCCCCAAATCAACCGGTCGTCAATCCTTATTCTTCAACGATTTAGCCACCCCTGTTTCCAACTGTTGATCCGGATCCGCTAAGTTCACCACCCCTGGTCAAGCCGCCGCCGTTTCCGCCCTATGGCGCGAAAACTTCGCCACCTCAGATTTCTCACCCGAATCCGGTATCCAAGACTACCACCTGTAAATCACGTAAGGAACCAGAAAAGAGGTGGATCCAAACAGATCTAATGAAAAACGAGATGAAGAAGATGACGAGTTCAGATGTTACCGGAGTGAACCTGTTGAAACGCGGCTGCCGGAGCTGAAAGTGTCATCCCCGCAGCTCGAATCGGAAAACCGACGCTGGAAAAGGTCTCGGGAGGTGCGGTTTAAGGGGGTACACCCTGGTTCCTCCGTAAAAAAACGGCCGGAAAACCCTGGTTCCACCGTGAGTAGCCGGACTTTCGCCGGAATTGGAGAGGGA
The DNA here is from genome assembly GCF_002127325.2 of Helianthus annuus. Lineage (NCBI taxonomy): Eukaryota > Viridiplantae > Streptophyta > Magnoliopsida > Asterales > Asteraceae > Helianthus > Helianthus annuus. Next base: position 98,323,460 of record NC_035439.2, on the reverse strand, counting down.
GAGAGAGAGGGTGATGGTGGAGGGTGGTGATGGTGGGTGGAGGTTAAAGATGAAGTGTGGTGGTGGGGTTTTATAAATAAAAAGAGAAAAATACTCGGATATTCCCTGTGGTTTGGCCTTTTAAGGAAAGGGTACTTTTGTCATTCCACACCCTCTTAACACCCACTTAACAGAGAAAAGTAACTGAAGTTAGACCCAGGGACTATCCGGGAACAAAAAATGAAAACTTGGGGACTATTCAAGTAGTTTTAGAAAGTTGGGGACTATAGGTGAAAAAAGGCAAAACCACAGGGACTATCCGGGCATTTTTCTCTTTGCAATTTAACTTCACAACTTTTGTCACTTATACTTTTCATCTTTCACAAATTTTACGTGTAGTTCTAAATTTTTCGAGTTAATACGACGCAACGTGTATGTGTGGTTCAACGTTTTTACCTTTATTTTTTCATATTTGACAGGTTCGTCGCAACACGCATATCCTAGGTCGAGTCAGTGTTGGTGGTCGATGACGGTTGTATGACATTAGTACTATTTGACACCGTTTTACGCCCCGCCGCAACGCGGGGTGTGCTTTGGAGGTTTTTCAAAGAAAAAATGGTTATGCATATGGTTGTCGTAACATTGGCTTTGGGGTTTTAAAAAAAATTGATTTTTTTTTTACTTTTTACCCAAAAGTATTTCATAAATTACTTTTAACCAAAAACTATTTGTTTGTTTACTTTTAACCCAAAACTTTTTATCATTTGCAATCTATCCTCATAACTTTTTTTACTTTCAACTTTGGTCATTTATAGTTTTTATTTTACGCAAATTTTTCGCTTTATGCTTGGTTCTAAATTTTGTGACTTAACACATCGTAACGTGCGTCTTTGGTTTAACGTTTTATTTTATTGAAAATATAGGTGAAAAATTTACATCGAAATAGTTGGTAAACGGGCAACAAGCTGCGCCGCTACCCCTTTTTGAATAGCAAAACTAAGCCTTTTAAAAACTACGTTCATAGATCTCGGGGTCATAACATTACTATGCATGACCCTTTGAACTCGACTAAGTAGGTCCACAGCCTCTGGCGCCAGAAAACCAAAAGTATCAAAAGCAAATGGGATAAACACGTGTTGGTTATCAAGGCACGCTTTCTCATGTTTGGTCACTTTACCCGAAGCAGCCTTTAACGTTTTTATGTTTCGTTCTAAATTTTGCGAGTTAACACGACGCAACGTGCGTGTGTAGGTGAACGTTTTTACATCGTCTTTTTTTCCCCGTTGACAGGTTTAACATAACGTGCGGGTCCTAGATCGACTTAGTTATAATTAAAGAATACCCGCCGTATTGCGGCGGGTCTCAATCCTAGTTGATAAAAAAAAAGCTATAAATATTAACATGTTGGTAATTAACGGAGATGGTTTTTATACTTTTATTGGATGAAAAAAGAAAAAGAGAAAAAAAAAAAAAGAAGATAAGGGGCTGTTTGGTAGCCTCTGAATGGTCATTAAGAGGCTACCTCTTAATGGAACCATTAAAAATTTTACCAATGAGAATATAGAAGAATGTGACATGTGATGATTTACCATTCAGAGGTTACCTCTTAACCATTCAGACTTGAGGTTACCTCTTATTCATTGAGAGGTTTTAAACCATTAAGAGGTAGCAACTGAATGGTGCTACCAAACAACCCCTAAATCGAACAAAACAATTTTCTCTGGAGGGCCGACTTTCTGCTGGGCGATGGCTGTTGCTCGGTTGTGTCTGGGCCGCAGTGTTTATCTAATTATGTGAATGGTGGTTGGCAGCTAACTTAAGTTGTCACGAACTTTTTTTCTTGTTTTATCAAAAAATAATTACGAGTTTTGAGTAGCGATTTGGTTGGTAAAAGTTGCTATAGGTGATTCTTCGGATACACATGTAAGTTAGAGGATTTAATTTAGTTTTCAAATCTTTCGGGGTGTTTTACTTTGCAAATAATGTTTTTAAATCTTTAGTTGTTTAGCTGTTTGATTTTACTCTTTAAATCGCAGTTAAAAAGAATTTAAGAACAAGGGACCTAACGATGTATTGTTTATGGGTTTGACCAATTCTTGGTCCCTCCTTGCCACTTCCGAGTTCACTTTACGCCATTAGGAGATGCTCATCGGGTCGGTATTCAGGTTATTATATAATTCAAATTCTATTATTTGGATCTAATCAGTTTCAAAATGCAATCCAATTTTGTTTCAGTTCAGTTTAAATCTTGACTTTTTTTAATTCATTTCGAGTTTGGGTTGAATTCGAATTTTGACTTTTTTTCTACTTCATTTTGAGTTTGGTTTGAATTTGAATTTTGACTTTTTTTCTACTTCATTTCGAGTTATTTTGACTTTATTTTTTTCTAGTTCATTTCGTGTTCGGTTTGAGTTTCGACATTTTTTCTATTTAAGTTTGAATTATGACATTTTTTTTCTAGTTCAGTTTGAGTTCTGTTCAAAGGTTGACCTTTTATAGTTCATTTCGAATATTGAAGCCTATAGAAGACTTGCATCACTTGGTTGAACTTGTGTAATTTGTTCTCATTTCATATAATCATATAATTAGTCATGCACATTCTTTCATTTCGAATAATGAACATCTATGCAGGAAGACTCGCACCACTTGGTTGAAGTTGTGTAATTTATTCTCATTTCGAATTTTGACTTTTTTTTTCTAGTTCATTTCGAGTTCGGTTTGAATTTTTTTTTTCTAGTTCAGTTTGAATTTTGACTTTTTTCTAGTTCAACTCGAGTTTGGATCAAATTCACTTCGAATAATGAACACACAAAACATATAGAAGACTCGCAGCACTTAGTTGAACTTGTGTAATTCATTCCCAATTCAAATCAAAGAAGTCATGTAAAAGGTTTTTAAAGTGTTTTTGGTCTACATTTACTTGCATGAACTAGTAAAAACAAAGATGTTCTTATAGCATTTAGGAGTGGCTAGTATATCGGACAAGATTAAGGAGGGGAGATTGAGATGGTTTGGGCATGTGAAGCGGAGGCAAACGACGGCACCAGTTAGAGTAGTAGAAACTCTTACTGTGGAGGGGAGGAGAGGAAGAGGTAGACCCAAACTGACTTGGGATGAGCAGATTAGGCATGATTTACTAGAGTTGCATCTTTCTGAGGACATGGTCCAAGATAGGACTTCGTGGAGGCGTAGGATTAGGGTTAAGGAATTCTAGAGGATATTGCAGTAAGGACTTAGGTGTTTTTTAGGGGTGTAGGTCTTTCTTATTCTTAAATTGACTTTACCGGTAATTGCCTTTTGGTGTTTATGTCCAAATGATGTTGTATGCTATTATACATGATTTGCATTATATTGTGTCACTCTGATCACTTTCTTGGTATTGGTGGCTTCCTATTTACATTATATTATGTCCAAATGATGTTGTATGATATTTCTATATTGTTTGACTTGGTGTGTTGGCATGTTGTTCGTTTTGGAGCCGAGGGTCTCTCCGGAAGCAGCCTCTCTATCCCTAGGGATAGAGGCAAGGTCTGTCTACATCCCACCCTCCCCAGACCCTATAAGTAGCTTTGCTATTTGTGGGATTTACTGGGTATGGTTGTTGTTGTTGTTGTTGGTTCATCTTATTTATCCGGGTTACACCAGGAGGGCGGATCTAGCATTAATTGAGGGGTATTATGCATAATTGCACCGAAGACTCACACCACGCATAGCTCCAATAGCAACACATAATTGCATACATGACAAGTTCTATGCACATTCTCTTGACATAGTTACTCTCTGGTCGATCACCCGCAACACTAAACTATATGCAACTCAATCCTAACTGGATAAAGAAATACATAGAAATTGGTCTGAACCTTCTATAATAATGTCTTCTGATAAACTTCTGGACTAAGATCACTGGTCACTGCTGCAATAACTTTGCAAAACAGAAGTTGTCAGACTCGCCACAGAACGAGGGGTCTCCATGTGACCAACCTCCCCCCATTGGCGGACCCAAGCTTTGGCTTGGGTGGGCGGGCACCCTCCTTGAAAAAAAAAATTAGTGTATTTTCGAGGTAAAAATCCCGACTGCACCCCTTGAAAATTTGGTTGAACCCTTCGTCCGCACCCCCAACAAATAATTTCTGGGTCCGCCACTGCCTCCACCGTGAGAATAACTATACGTTCTTTGAGAAAGAAACTTGCAGTAACTAAAGGTATGAGAAAGAGTACTTGTGAATCAATAAATGTATTATCTACTCATGGAGTACTAATGCTTGCGAGTTTAGAGTTTCTGTCATATTAAATAGCGGTGAGCCGAGTAAACATTCTTTTTTCTCATGTTATATCTTTTCTACCACGTAGGCATAACTATAATCAGGTCCCCACTAGACTTGGCCTGTCAGGTCGGTCTCAATATTGTGGGTTTATGAGATATATTTGGGTCATACCTCTTCATTTGCCGGAGGCTCGACGAAGAAGAGACGGTTGGTTTAGGGTGCGAGGTCGCCGGTGTTCGTGGCTTGACCTCTATTCCTAACCTGATTGCTCGATTCTTCCATTCGCCATCTGGGGTTTGGTCTTCGTTCTTCTTTTGCTTTGTCCGGAACTTATCGCCGGAGGCTCGATGAGGAGGTAGTTATTGGGATAGCGTGCGAGGTTAACGGTCCGTTTTATCTGTATCGGTCCTGTGGTACCTGTCTCTCTATTCTGATTTTCTAACTCTTCCATTCGCTTTCCGGGATAGTGTTTCCTTTCCGTGTGTCGGATCTCATGGAACCAGAGGATGATGGGTGGGAGGTGCAGAACAGGAGGAACAGAGGCAGTAGAGAGGTTGATGGTTCCAGGTCGGAGATTGTTAAGTTTTTTGTCTCCAACATTCCCCAAGGGTGTAGACCTTGGGATCTGGCGGATGCGTTTAGAAGGTTTGGAGATATTGCGGGGGCTTTCATAGCCAAAAAGAAAGATAAAGAAGGTAGAGTTTTTGGCTTTGTCAGCTTTAAAGGAGTCAGAGACTTGGATGAGCTGAAGCACAATTTGTTGAATGTTAAGCTGGGTGGCAATAAGCTGGTGATAAACGTGGCTCTCTTTGCTAGGGAGAATGGGAACAACAAGTTGGCTTTTGTTGGCAATCATGTTGGTGGCTTACCCACGGGGACCGGTAATGGCTGCTTCCCAGGTGCGTGTTCTAAGGCAAAGGTGTCTAACCCGGTGAAGAAAGGGGTCTCCTTTTTGGATATTTTGACCAGTAAGTCCCATGTGGCTAGTGAGGAGGACGACCTTGTTATCGACCCTTCCACTTTCTCTTTGTCTAAGTTGGTTGATAAAGCCGTCATTGGTAGAGCTCTGGGGTTCAAGGAACTAAGATTTTTGAGGTCATCTCTCATGTTGGCTGGATATAATGAGGCTTCTCTTCAGTATCTGGGTGGGCTTTCGGTCTTGATTTCTTTTCCAGATAGTGGTATGGTTAACAAGCTGTTGGAAGATAAGGAGGTGTGGGGTCGAAGTTTCTCTTCTTTACAACCTTGGATTGGTCAGTCGTTGCCGTATGAACGTTTAGCTTGGGTTAATATTCTTGGAGTCCCTCCACACCTGGTGTCGTCTGTCACCTTTGACGCTATCGGCAGCAGATTTGGCAAGGTCATCTTGGCCTCCCAGTTCCAAGCGAACGATGGTGATTTAACGTATGATCGTCTGGGCATTTTGGTGGATACTGGTAATAGAATCAATGGCGTCTTAAACTTAAGCTGGCAGGATAAAAAATACAGGTTGTGGGTGATAGAAGAAAATGCTCAGTGGATTCCCGATTTTTTGGAAGCTGGTGAGGACTCGGTAGGTGTCTCTTCGGAGTTGGAAGGTGGCAAGGAAGATCCAGGTTTTGCTTCTCCGGCTAACGTTGGGAATGGTGAAGGGGGAGCCGAAGAGTCTGGGCAAGGTCCCGATGTTGATTTCAATAAGAGAGAGAAAGAGGTTATTGCGGCACACGAGGGTGAAGATGACTGTCCGATTTTTTGGAAGCTGGTGAGGACTCGGTAGGTGTCTCTTCGGAGTTGGAAGGTGGCAAGGAAGATCCAGGTTTGCTTCTCCGGCTAACATTGGGAATGGTGAAGGGGGAGCCGAAGAGTCTGGGCAAGGTCCCGATGTTGATTTCAATAAGAGAGAGAAAGAGGTTCTTGCGGCGCACGAGGGTGAAGGTGACTGTCCGGTTTTCGACAAAGGGGGTGTTGATTTTGTCAGTAAAAAGGTGCACGTGGTGGGAGATGTGGGGGTTAGCAATAAGGAGGTTTTGAAAGGATATGGGCCTACCTTTAATGATCAATGGGCCAATTTGGTTGGACAAGCCTCTCCTAGGCCCAGAAAGAGAAGGCGAGAAGAGGACCTCTTTTCTCTTGAGGACCATCTAGGCTCAAGTAATCTGGACTTAAATAATGGGCCAATAATTGAGGAGGTTGGGGGAGAGAGTTCTAGAGATGAGGACTTAAATCTTAACAGGTTTCCAGTTAACTCAGCCCCTGTGGAGGGTGAAAGTTCTATCGATGGAAGCAACGGTGAGGAGGCGGTGGGTGATTCCGATGTCGTTCATGAGACACCACGCGGTCCGATTGAGGTAGAAGTTAAAGAGACTATCGATTTTGGCAAGTTGGTTGGTATCAACCTAAAGGGGGTTGTTGAAAAGGTCAGTGAAGTAATCAGGGGCGAAGGTATTAATGGAGTTTCAAAATGAATGCGATCTCTATCAACATAAGGGGGTTCGGGGTCGAGAAAAAAGCCAAGTGGATTAGGGATCTCAGACGTGCAAAGAAAGTTCAGCTTCTTTGGTTTCAGGAAACAGGTAAGTCTGGTATTCTCGATTCGGATATCAATCTTTTTTGGGGTGACTCCAACTGGGAAAAGGAAGTGGTGGAGCCGGTGGGGAGGTCTGGGGGGTAGCTCTGTGTGTGGGGAAATGCTTGTTTTAAGCTGAGGTCATCGGAAAAGGACCCTAATTTCCTTCTTTTATCGGGTCATGTTAAAGGTTGTGATGTTTTGGTGAATTTTGTGAATGTTTGTGCCCCTCAAAATCAGGTGGGTAAGAGAGATTTGTGGTCTAGACTCTTGAATGTTATAAGATCCCGGTCAGGTGTTTGGTTCTTCGCAGGAGATTTTAATGTTGTTCGTGGCCCAGAAGAAAGAAAAAACTCTAAATTTAAACCTCTGTGTGCTAGAGATTTTAATAGCTTTATTTTCGACGCGGAGTTGTGTGAATACGAGCTTAAGGGGTCGAGATTCACTTACATGGTTGAAGGTGTTAGGGGCAGAAAATTTAGCAAGATCGATAGAGTGTTGGTTTGTAAGGAGTTCCAGAATAGATGGCCTGATGCTTGTGTTCGAGTCCTTCCCCGGGGGTACTCGGATCATAATCCTGTTTTGTGTTCTGTTAACAACTTGAACTTTGGGCCGAAACCTTTCAGGTTTTTTAGTTCTTGGCTAGAGAGGGACGATTTTCATAAGGTTGTGGAAGGTGCTTTGGCTGAGTTTCAGTTCTCTGGCCCCCCTAATAAGAGAATTCATCTTAAATTCAAATTTTTAAGAGATAAATTAAGGTTATGGAGAGATGATCTCCGGGTTAAAGAGGGAGAGGAGGAGGTTCGGGCTAAAGAGGAGCTTGAAGAGCTGGATTTGTTAGTGGAGGATAGAGACTTATCCGATGAGGAGGAATGGATTAGGTTGGAGTGCAAAAGGAAGCTTCAATTTATAGAAGATATGAAGTCAAAGGACCTCAAACAGAAAGCTAGAACTCGGTGGGCTATGGAAGGGGACGCCAATACTGCTTTTTTCCATGGCTTAGTCAACAAAAGAAAATCGTCTAACGGTATTCACGGCCTTATGCTAAATGGGTAGTGGGTGTCTAAGCCCTCTAAGGTGAAAAAAGCGGTTTTTGATTTTTTTAGGACCAAGTACCATGAGGACATGGTAATCCGTCCGTATATGGATTGTTTTTTCGAGAAAAAATTGTCCGATAGCGAAGCCAACTCTCTCATTGTGGGGTTTTCTAAAGAAGAGATAAAAGTGGCGGTCTTTGAGTGTGGCAGTGATAAAGCTCCTGGACCGAATGGTTTTAACATGAAGTTCATAAAAAGTTTTTGGAACTTGTTTGAAGCGGACTTTGATGATTGGTTCGATATGTTTTTCGAGGAAGGCAGGTTTTCTAAAGAGTGTACTTCATCTTTTATAATGCTTATTCCAAAGACTAAAGATCGGGAGGGGCTTGGGGATTACCGTCCTATCAATTTAGTAGGTATTATATATAAAGTGGTGTCGAAAGTTTTAGCGAACAGGCTTAAAAATGTTATTGGGTCAGTTGTCTCGGAGTCCCGGACGGCGTTTTTAAAGGATAGGATGATATTGGACGGGCCGCTTATTCTTAACGAGGTTGTGGCGTGGGCTAAGAAGGTTAAATACAAAGGTTTTCTATTCAAAATAGACTTTGCTAAAGCTTATGATAATGTGAATTGGGATTTCGTGATCTCGGTTATGTCCCAATTGGGCTTCCCGTCGCGGTGGTGCCAGTGGATTTTTGGGATTTTGGCTTCGGCTCGGTCAGCGGTTCTTGTTAACGGGTCCCCCACATTCGAGTTTAATTGCTTTAAAGGTATGAGACAAGGCGACCCCATCTCCCCCTTTTTGTTTTTGTTAGTCATGGAAGCGTTTTCCAATATGATCCGTAAATCGGTCACGGCGGGTGCTCTGAAAGGTATTAGTCTCTCGAATGAAGGCCTGGTTCTGTCACATCTTCTGTACGCTGATGACTGCATGTTCCTTTGTGAGTGGTCGGTTAATAACTTGAAGTCTGTGATGAAAATTCTAAGGTGTTTTTTTTATTTGTGCTGGGCTTAAAATTAACCTTAACAAGTTGGAGTTGATTGGGTTGGGGGTCGAGCCGGCTGAAGTTAGAAGGGTTGCAGCTGGATTCAATTGTAAAGCGGGTGAGCTGCCTTTTGTTCACCTTGGGGTTTTGGTGGGAGCGAAAATGCATAGAATCAACAGTTGGAAAGCGGTGTTTGATACGTTTGAAGCCAGATTAGCGATGTGGAAGGCCTCGTGTCTATCAATTGGCGGCAGGCTGACATTGATTAATTTGGTCCTCGAATGCATCCCCAACTATTACCTGTCGCTTTTTAAAGCTCCGACGGGAGTCGTCAAGGGTTTGGAAAAAATTATTAGAAAATTTCTTTGGGGTGGTAGTTCGGAAGTTAATAAAATTCCTTGGGTGTCTTGGAACCGGGTTTCAGTTCCTGTAGATATGCGTGGCATTGGGATCTCTAGTCTGTCCGATGTGAATGTCTCTCTTCTTTCCAAATGGTATTGGCGTTACAAGAACGATGCTATAGGATTATAGAGGAAGGTGATTGATTCTTTTCACTTGGGGAGAAATTGTTGGAAATCGGTTCCGGCTAACAACAACATCAGAGGTATTTGGAAAAATATAGTGTCTGTGGTTGAAAAAACAGCTGTTGGGGATATGAAGCTGGCTCAGAAGTTTGGTTGCAAGTTAGGATCTGGAGACTCCATCAGGTTTTGGCTGGATTCTTGGGCCTGTGACTCGCCCCTCAAGAATGTGTTCCCAGCTCTTTTTCGTCTAGAATCGGACAAATTCTGCTGTGTTCGTGACAGGTTTGATGGCAATTCTTCTTCTTTTTCGGGTCGGTGGAATTGGTCCATGCCGCTGGCCTCTGTGATAGAGATTAATGAGTTGTCCTCACTGGATAGTTTGCTGAGCGGCAAGGCTGTTTCAGGCTCCCGGGACAGTTGGGTTTAGGATGGCGGAAAAAATGGTGAGTTCTCTGTTAGAGAGGTTAAACATTTTCTGAAGAGTGGGTCCGATTTCAGCAATTATTTCAGGTTTATATGGTCTAAGTGGGTGCCGAAAAAATGCAATATTCTACTCTGGAGAGCAGAAATGGGGAGGATCGCCACAACTGATGCTCTTATAAAACGGAATTGTTTTAGCGGGAATAATGTCTGCTCTCTTTGTGAAGATGGTGAGGAGTCGGCGGAACATCTCTCTTGTTCTTGTGTGGTGGCAGCCAATATTTGGTATCTCATTAGCCATTGGTGTAGGATTAGCCCTATCTTTGCTTTTTGTATCAGGGATCTTACGTCTGTTCATGAACATTCCGGGCTTCACCGGGTCGCTAAAGAAGCTCTTCATGGTATTATCTTGACTGGTTGCTGGTGTATTTGGAAGGCGAGAAACGAGAAGAGATTCAGTAACAATAGAAAAGCAATTTCGGATATCTTTCAGGATATAAAAAGTTTAAGCTTTCTTTGGTATCGAAATAGATCGAAAAATAGGGGTATTCTTTGGCATAATTGGTGCTAGTTCAATTTGATGTAAAGGTTTTTGTTTGGTTCGGCGGCCCTCGTTTGAGGGTTTGCTTGTGAATAATAGTTAAATTTCAAAAAAAAAATACCTCTTCATTTATATTACAAGATAAACGTGCCCTTAGGCCTTAATTTATCAGTGTTTGTATGGGTAGGTAGAGGTTCCTCTAAAAAAAAGGTTTTTTGTGAGAAAGGTAAGAATTAGATCTTTGATCTAATGGTTGAGATCATAATGGCAACATTGTAAATAATGTTTACTATTAAACATATTAATTTTCTAGATTAAGGATATATAGGTAAATTTAACATTTTTAAATTAAAAAACTAGCATTAATGCACATGTAACTTTCCTCCGTCTTAAACGTCAATAACTTTTTATACGTAACTTTTTTTTAAAAAAATTACACAATAATAACGAGCGTTTTTCTATCTTTAATATGAGTACCATATTGCTATACTTATATAGAGAAAAAAATATGTTTCGATCAGATGTTTAGTCCATGAATGGTGTTATATACTTACTGAATGGTGTTATATACTTGCTGAATGGTGTTTATAGAGATCTTTTAAAAAAATCCAGTTCCTATAATTAAGGTGGCGGTTATGGGAAGTTTTTAATTAGGGTAAATTACTTTTTGAGTCCCTATGTGTTATGTGTTTTAACTAGTTGAGTCCAAAAGTAAAAAGTTTAACGACCTGAGTCCCTATAAACATTTTCTTTAACTATTTGAGTCCAAATTGCTAACACTGTTAAAATTATTCTGTTAACTTTTGTTAAATGACCAAATTACCCTTTTAATTAAAAAAACCACTTTATTATTAAATACATATACATGTTATCTAGATCCAGATCATAAACCATCTACATCCCACCACCACACCTCAAAAACTCTCTCTCTCTCTCTCTACCTAAACCATCTCCATCCCACCACCACACCTCCACCGTCAACACCACCGTCGCCACTACACCTCCACCGTCACCACCACCACTACACCGTCACCACCACCGCTGCACCTCCACCGTCACCACACCACTACACCGTCACCACCACAACACCCACCACCACCATATCTCCACCGTCACCACCACCATTACACCCACCGATTCCCCATCTCCCTCGTCTAACCCTATTTACCCCTAATTGGTTGCTGAACCCTCAATTTTCACAATTCATTCTTCTACTATCATCGACCTTATGTGATTTGTTCTTTATTTTCTTCATTGTTCTTATGCAGTTCGTTATTTATACTCCAATCGATTGTTTTTCTTCAGAAGGTTCTTCTGCAATCGTTCTTCTGGGCATTCATAGAATCAATTTTGATATGGTTTGGGTAATAAGTGTTCTTCAGTTGTGATTGTGGATTGTATCATTGGGACCCCCACTAGGTGTTTGATGAAAGTCCAAGGATAATTATGGAAAAGAAATAGTATATTTTGGATGAAAGTTGAATGTGGATGTGTGAATATGGGTTGAATTGATGAGTGGGTAATGGGTAACATGGAGATAAAAATGACTTTAAAGTCTGTGCTTTTAAGACCCGTATGGATTGTTGGTGCTCCCTGACTTCACCACCAACCAATCATTTTTGGTCTTTATGCAAGCAGGTTGTTATGAATGATATGCATTGTGGTGTTGGGGAAGGGTTTCTTAACAGTTGTTAAACTACCAGTGGCTCAACCCTTATGGCTTATACACATGTGAGTTAGATTGTTTTACCCAGTTTTATTGATGTGATTTTTGTATTTCTGTCGCAGTTGAACACATTAGGATTACTTTTGCCAATTGAACTTGCATTTTTCTTTGCATCATTTCAAGATTTGTTGGATAATTTCACTTGTTATAATCTGTATATTTGTAACCATTACAACTGATTGTAACTTTAAGAAGGGAGGTGGTGGTAGTGGGATGGTGGTGGTAGTGGGGCGGAACTGGTGGTGGAGGTGAGACGGTGGTGGTTAATGTTTGGAGGTGGCGGTAGTGCAATGGTGGTGGTAGTGGTGGAGATGATGGTGGTGGCAGTGGTGGGATGGTGGGGATTGTGTGCAGGTGTGTTTATTTACTTTTCTCTAATAATAATAATATAATATAGGGGTATTTTAGTCTTTTAATGAAAAACTAACAGAAAATTTAAACAGAGTTAGAAATTTGGACTCAAATGGTTAAGAAAAGTGGCTATAGGGACTCAGGGCGTTAAACATTTTGATTTTGGACTCAAGTGGTTAAAACCACTATAATACAGGGACTCAAAAAGTAATTTACCCTTTTAATTAATTGAATTAATGATAAAATTACTAGTTTACCCTTTTGAATTAATTTAGATTTAGGACACATGTCGTCTCCACAATATTTCTCACATTTCTCACACTTTTAACTTTTTTTACAATAACCTTACCATGTATGGGTATACTCTATTAATTTTTTTTTTTTACATATACATATCAATTTTTTTTACATAAACATATCAATTTTTTTTAAATAATGTGACCTTCGAAATATCAGGCACTGGCTGGTGGTCTTTTCCGCCCACCTTCAGGGCCGGCCATGTATGAGGCTAATAAAAACATATGTCTTTTAGTGAGAAGCTCCCAGGTTTAAACCAACCTGGGCAATAGAAATTATTTAAAGAGTAAATTACAAGTTTTGTCCTTTATGTTTGTCCCAAATTTCAGGCGCTGTCCTTTACCTTTAAAATTGACGAGTTTTGTCCTTAACGTTTCAAAATCCTGCACGCTATGTCCTTTAGGCCAAACCCTGTTAGATTTTTTTGTTAAAGTTGGTCATGTGCCTTGCACATGAGGGTATTTCTGTCATTTTGCTTCCCTAGGGACTATTGAGTAAATCACTTATAACAAGGGACTAATTGTGTAAAAATAAAAAAGTAAATATATAAAATACAATCCTGCACTTTCTTTCTCTCTCTACAAAATGCTCTCTCTCTCTCTCTCTCTACAAAAGCTCTGCAATTTCTTTCTATCTCTAAAAAAACCTGGGTGGTGGATTGTTCAACTACACTAGTAAGCAAACTATACTATAACAGAAAATTATACAATCAGGATGCCTTATAGGAAACACTAACCGATGCCTCTGAGCCAATCTTCCCCAGTCTGCGTCGGCGAAAAATCTACCACCTCCCCCTCCCCCACCCGCTGATGCCTCATCGGACACACCAACCGATGCCTCCAAGCCAAATTCCTCAATCCAAACCCTAACAACTCCTCATCATCCATATCATCTACCAAATCCCCCAATCTCAAAACCCTAGACCTATACCTCCTCATCACTTTCAAATCCCCGTCCACCGGATCAATCAGCACCTGAAATTGACATACCAAACATGAATTACGCTGCGAAAGCTACATAATTATACAATCAGGATGATACATATGCTTATCGGAATTGACGGGGCTAGACATTTGCAATTAATCGGAATTGGGGGTGGATGGTGGTAGCAGGGGGAGGCGGCGGTGGTTGGCTGGTGAAGACGATGGTGGTGGTGGTGGTGAAGACGGCGGTGGTTGTGGTGAAGAAGACGGTGGTTGGTTGGTGAAGACGGCGGTGGTGGCAGAATATGGTGGTGTACATGAAGGCGGTGGTGAAGACGGCGGTGGTGAAGATGGCAGTGGTGGCAGAATATGCTGGTGTACATGAAGGCGGTGGTTGTGGTGGCGGCATATGGTGGTGATGGCGGCATATGGTGGTGACAGGTGAAGATTTGGTTTCCATCATATGGTAGTCCTTTGTTTCTGGATATTTGGTCTCCATAGGTTTTTTTATATATTAAGGGTCTTTACACATTAGTCCCTTAATATAAATTGTTTTACACAATATGCCTTGGGTAACTAAAATGACAAGAATGCCCTTGTGTATGACTATACTTAACAAAAAAATCTAACAGGGTTTGGCCTAAAGGACATAGCGTGCAGGATTTTGAAACATTAAGAACAAAACTCGTCAATTTTAAAAGTAAAGGACAGTGCCTGAAATTTGAGACAAACATAAAGAACAAAACTTGTAATTTACTCTTATTTAAATAATGGTCTAAAGTATGGTATGAAACACATTTGCCGTTAAAAAAATGATAAAATAACATAAACACGGATTGAAGGGTAAAAAGTAAAACTCCATTGCAACTTTATGTGAATAAATTGTTACATATGGAGAAAAATAAATTATCAAATCCCCTTCATAAAATTTCGGAAAAAAAAAATAATTAAAAAACCCTTCGGGCCACAAAACAATCAACCGTTTCGTTAATCGTTATTCAACTATCGTCTCCAACAACGGCTTCTTCGATCTACACATACAAACCATCTTCTTAAACTCCGGCGAACTAAACTCTTCAACTCCCTCAAAACTCACCCGCGGCGGCGTAGGTGCATTTTCCGGCGAAATCCTCACACTCCCTATTCTCTTCCCGCCAGATTTAGCCACAAGAAAAACCGACCCCAAATCATTGGTTGTGACCACTGAATTGCGTCTGTTCATCGGAAACACGACGTAAACGGATGCAATCTCCAGTTCATCGTCTGCGTTTAACGCCAAAAACCGTGATCCGATCCGAAGAGTCTTTGAGTTCACCAGAAATGTGTTTGGAGATTCCATCATGAGTTCGGCAGCGTTTATTGGTTGCCGAATTTTGCGGATTTCGCCGGTCGGGTATATTATTTTTGTGGTATTTGAGTGCTTGGTTAGGGTGCAGGAAGCGTAGTTGCCCATGACGACGACGACGGTGATGGCTACGAAGTGAATTTAGTTTTTTTTTTTTTTTTTTTTTTTTTTTTTTTTTACGGCGAAACTTCTATACAAATGTTTAGAAACAGAACGAGGAAGATGGTGATGGGAAATGTGGATGAGGGGTGGGTTTATTTATATGGAGTTGAGTGTTTGACAAAATATTAAAAAAATAATTAAATATGAATTTAGAAATGTAGTGATAATAATAATAATAATGAGGATAGAATCAATGAAAGGACAGTTGGAATGAATGAGGAATCCCGCGTACCAGAAAGAAAGGAAACATGTTGATCTGGCTGCGGTGATACTTCAATTGGTGTGGTACAAGATATTATGCGGAAGGTACATGTGGTTGTCTAGTGAGGTTATCATGTATTCATGGATGCGATGTGGTGATGAGGTTATTGTCATATGGAACCATGGAGGCTTGGAGCTAGTAGTAGAGGTGATATACTAATGAGTGAAACAAGTTTAGATGACGATAAAGTCGTTACTCATTTGAAAATTTTGGATACCTTGTTCACATTATTTTGAACATTAAATTCTAATATGACATTCTTGAAGAAATATCTCGATAAAGACTTAGCTGATCATAATCAACATTATAACAATTTAAAATTCTGTGTTATAGGAAATCTAGGTTGAATAACGAGCAATGATGCCCTAAAAGAGTCACTACACAATCAACTTCAACATATATCACTACACAATCAACTTCAACTTATTTCACTATTTGCACGAAAGATGTGAGTCTCAAAACAATATTATATTCAACAGAAAATGACAACGCATACACCTTAAAAGCCTTAAGGCAATGGGTCACAAAGACAACACATACACCGTAATCATGTAATTGTGCACTTGTTCGGTTTTACATCTACTTGCTGGCCCTTGCTATATATTTATATATAGTTTTCCGTTCAAAAAAAAAAAAAAAAAACCTGATCGTGAGTTGCAAGGTGTGGTCAATGTGCCATCCGTAACTTGGTTCTGATCTCTTATCAATTTCCATGAACTTTTCTTATTGCAGAAGTCAACGATAAGTCCCGAATAGGTATGCAATGTATCCCCTCAATGTCTTGATACTAGACTTGCAAACCTTCTATGATTTACATGATCGTTGGAGGTCATACCTGTGACCCATTGCCTCAAGTCTAACCTAATATCTTTCTATGTCTTTTAGGCGAAAATCACTTAGATCATACCATCATCATATTGAATACCTTGTTCCGCACATCCAAAGATTTTTCTACGTATAATCAGTTCATGCCATCTTGTATACGGCTTAGGTTTGTGTCAATGTTTTAAAAACTAGTGGTCCGTCCTCTATTGTTTTTTAGAATAGTTGTTCTTAATAGCAAACAAGAACGTGCAAGAGATGACGCGACAAAGCATGAAGGGTAAACGAAGCGCTAAATTTATTCTCAGGTTATTTACTAGTTAAAATAAACATAACCCAATGTATATATTTCAATGGAGTGGCAATAAACTTGATGTAGGATTTGGTTATATATATATACTAGGTTAGAACCCGTGTATTACACGGGTTGAATAAATGTAATTTTATATACTAAATTAAAACAATTATTCTTTAAAAATCTCGTTTATTACACGGGTTGAACAAATGTAATTTTATATATTAAATAATAAAAAATTATATCTTTAAGAACCTCATGTATTGTACCGAATAAATGTAATTTTATATACCAAATAATAAAAACCCGTGTATTGTACGGGTTGAATAAATCTAATTATATATACTAAATAATAAAAAAAGTTATATCTTTAAAAGCACTGTGAATTACACAGGTTAAAAAAATGAAATTTTGTAACCTTGTATATTACACGGGTTGGATAAATGTAATTTTATAAACTAAATAACAAAAAAAATTATATCTTTATAAACCCCGTGTATTATACGGTTTGAATAAATCTAATTATATATACTAAATCATCATCATCATCATATTCAGTAAATCCCACAAATAGCAAAGCTAAGGTAGGGTCTGAGGAGAGTAAGATGTAGATGCTGCTTTCAGTAAGACCCCCCGACTCGATAGTAGTTTTGCATCAAGCTTTGGACATAAGGCACATAACACTCAGCAATCGGGACAAAGACCGATTAGTGCATGTTCCCTTTTGTCTTTCTGCTATCAACGCCACCACATGATGATGATGATGATGCATGATTAACCGTCCGCCGCTTTTAACGTTATTTTCACAAATTTAGTGAAATAACGTTAAAATTAGTGCAATTTCACTTTTGCCCTCCGAGCGTCCACACATATATACATTATTAAAAGTTAGATTAGATTATATATGAAATTAAGTGTGTAACAAAAAGTCTTTATGAATTTCACGTAGAATTAATTGGAATCCTTTATTAAAAGTAGGTTAGATTATATTTGAGCTTATACATGTGAGTAATTGTGATTATTGAATGGTTGAAGTTTGAAGGTTTTGAAATGTGAATTTGATTATGATAGATTATATTTTAGTTTTAAAATTTCGAGAATGATTGAATCAAATAAAAGGATTATGATTTCCTAGAAACAAAAATAACTGAGTTTTTTTTTTTTTTCTGATCATTTTGAACATGAGCAAATATAACGATAGCATCTTAATAAAATAATAACTTATTACAAATGTGAAACCCAATAATTTTACTTCTGTTCCATTTGAACGGAAAAGATAAGTACAAACTAAATTTAAAAAAAACATGCAATATGAAAATAAGAGATAGAATAATCGATAATTTTTTTTTCATAAAATAAGAGATAAGGGTAAACTAAATAAAAAAGTGTCAATTTGGTAAATAATAATATTAAGTATGAAAAGATAGGAAATTACAAATGTAGACATCTTCAATGAATGACACGTGTTCAAAATCATGTTTCTTTTATTATATAGTATAGATTTATATGTGTGTGTGATAATTAAAAAATATCGAACTATGGTTTATTCTTCTTGGGGTCCGTCCTAACTTATTGGGCGTGAATCATGATGATGAGAATTAGGTTACTAGGTAAATCCCCCCCCCCCTTTTTTTTTCTTTTGAAAAGAGAACTTTATTAAAATGAACCGACCAAACCCCAAAATGGGGGGCCAAACAACGGAGGGACTACATATTTACAAAACCACATCAATCTACCCACGAGATATTCCTGACTTTATATCTATTACAAATCCAAAGGAAGCCAAGCACTTTAATATCGCTAATGATGTCAGCCACCTTGACCTGATTGTCTTCGAATTTCTGTTTGTTACGAGCCCGCCATATGCACCAACAAACCACTCTCACGATCCCACAAAATATATCTTTGGCAGAATTCTTCAGCCCAACATGATTGTGAATTTCCAGGATCTCTTTAACAGAAGTGGAGAACACCGGGGCGATTTTACACCACCTAGAAATAGCGAACCACACCTGGGCAGCAATAGCACATCTGGCAAAAATATGATCAGCACTTTCGTCGGCCGAGTTGCACATAGAGCACGTCAAATCCTCTATATCAACTCCGCGATTAGCAAGGGCCGCAAGAGTAGGTATCTTACCCATCTCTGCTTTCCAAACCAGTAGGTTGCATTTGAGAGGAACCAATCTGCTCCATTCCGGAACAGAGTCAACAGAAGGAAGCTCCTCTTTCGCTAGACAATTCTTCACCGCCTTAACTGAGAATTCTTCAACCGCATCTCCAAGCCACTTCCACTTGTCTCGCTCCTCCTTAAATTGCACCTGATCCAAAGACCTGCAAAACCAATTAAATTCGATAATTTGAACAAAAGTTTCAGGCCCTTTCCTCCATTTCCACTCCACATGATGTCTCCCTTCCTGGACTTTAACTCTGTCCGCCACTTTGCATCTTTTGTCAGACTCCAGCTTGAGCAAGTTGAGGTATATGTCTTTTAGAGGTTCGCGTTCCAGCCAAGGATCGATCCAAAAGTATATGTCTCGACCGTTACCCAGCTCCCCTCTAAAATAGTTCCTGATCGGGGCACCTTCGATTTTTATTTTATTGCACGTTCTGACGATATTGTTCCAAACACCGTTAAAAGACTTTTTCACCGGTAAGATATCCCAATTCCGACTACTGGAGTGAATAGCCTCAATCACCTTCTTCCATAAATGATCTCTTTCATTTTTAAAACTCCACACCCACTTGACTAAAAGAGTCGTGTTGATATTTCTAAGTTTACAAATACCAATGCCCCCATCTTCCTTAGGAATTGAGACCCGATCCCATGAAACACAATGCATCTTTCTAACCCCTTCTGAACCTCCCCAAAGAAACCTTCTTATAAGTTTTTCCAGCTCCGATATAACTTTTGAGGGCGCCTTGTATAAAGAGAAGTAATAGTTTGGAAGACTCTCAAGAATAGATCTAATGATGACCACCCGACCTCCCATTGAAAGAGAGTTCGCCTTCCAAGAAGACAATCTAGTTTCAAACACATCGAACACCGGCTTCCAGTTATTGATACGATTCATATTCGCTCCCACCATTAGGCCAAGATATTCGAACGGAGTTTCCCCCGCAATGCAACCAATATCGCTAGCCTTATTTATCACTTCCGAGGAATTCACTCCTATACCATAAAGGCAAGACTTATTTAAATTTATTTTCAGCCCTGAGCACATGTAAAAAACCCGCAAAATTCTCACAACGTTTCTAATGTTCTCGTCCTCCCATTCCCCAATGATAATGGCATCGTCCGCGTACAGAAGATGAGAGATAGTAGGACCATTATTTGGGGTTTTTAGGCCTTGCATCGCTCCGCTTTTCCTAGATTTCAAAAACATGCACGACAAAATTTCCATAACAAAAAGAAATAAAAAGGGGGAAAGAGGGTCACCTTGTCTCATACCTTTGAAGCATTGAAATTCGAATGTAGGCGCTCCGTTCACTAGAACCGCGGACCTGGCCGAAGCTAATACACCGAAAATCCAGTCGCACCAAGCACTAGGAAAATCCATTTGTCTCATAGAGTCGATCACAAAGTTCCAGTTGACGTTATCGTAGGCTTTTTCAAAGTCAATTTTAAGAAAAAACGCCTGTTTATTAGTTTTTTTGCACCACGAGATAAGTTCATTGACCATAAGCGAACCGTCAAGAATGAATTTCCCTTTGATAAACTCCGACTGGAACTCCGATATGACCTCACCCATAACTTCCTTCAACCTATTCGCTAAAACTTTAGATATGTTCAAGTCCACTGGGTCCTTAACTTTAACTTTAGGAATCAAGGTGATAAAGGACGACCCACTCCCACAGTTTATTTTTCCATCTTTATGAAATTGGAGCATGACATTGTAAAAATCATCTTCAAATAGGTACCAGAAGTGTTTGATAAATCTGAAGTTGAACCCGTCAGGACCGGGCGCTTTATCCGCTCCACATCCGAACACCGCTTCTTTTATCTCATTTTTGGAGAAGACTTCCACAATCCTCACTTTGCTTTCCTCCGACAGCTTCTTAATGTTATCACAACGCATCCCAGGCCTAACATGGAAGGTTTCAACGAACTGATTTCTAAAAAACCTCAACACCTCCTTTTTGATAAGCGACGGTTTAGACACCCAATTTCCTCAATATTAAGGCCCAGGATCGAATTCCTCGCCTTCCTATAGTTAATCGAACCATGAAAAAATTTAGAGTTCTCATCCCCGTCGATCGCCCAACGAACCCTAGCACGTTGTTTAAGATCCTTATTTTTCCTTTGTTCGAACTCTTTCAGGACTTTTTTGTTCTCCCACAGCGCCCATTCTTCTTCCTCCTCGAGCTCTCTTTCAACCAAGGTTTCTTCTAGACTTTTAATCTCCTCTAGGGCTTTAACCTCGGTTTCTCTTTCTTTCAAAAGCATGTCGTCCCTCCATTTTTTAATGTGATTCCTTATAAAGGAAAACTTTTTAGAAAGAGTCGAGTCAGCAAGGCCCGAATTCTGAAGCGATTCCGCTGCCCCTTTGACCACCTCCTCGAACCCATCTTTACAATCCAAGAATTGAAGAACCTAAAAGGTTTTGGCCCAAAATTATTATCAACCGTTGTCAAAATCAGTGGGCAGTGATCCGAGAAAAGCCAAGGAAGCGCTCTAAGACATGTCGTCGACCATTTGCTAAAAAAATTATGACACACCAACATCCGATCAATTTTGCTTAGTTTCTTGCCGTAGTCACGGTTGCAAGTAAACTGTTTCCCTGTCATGTTACACTCAACAAGGCCCATGTTATGAATAAAAGCATTAAAATTTCTAGCGCAAGGAGCTTTGAAAGCGGAATTTCTCCTCTCGTCGGGTGACCGCACGGAGTTGAAATCCCCCAACAGGATCCACATACCAGAGCTCCTGCCAATCTCGGACTCGATAACATCCCACAGATCTTTCTTGGCTGAAACCCCTTGCGGAGCATAAATATTTAAAATATTTAGCTCCTCCCCACACCCCTTAACCCTCCCTTTGATAATAAGAAAATTATAGTTTTTGATCGACCCAGAGAATTTGAAAACTCCAGGATCCCACAAACACACCAACCCACCCGATTGCCCCACCGCGTTAACAAACTCCATCTCGTACTTATTACCCCCCCCCCAAATTTGGAGAAAAACATACCTGTCGTGTTGCCAACCTTAGTTTCTTGAAGCGCTAAAAAATTCAGCCCGTGTTTGGTTTTGATGTCCTTGACCCAAGCTTCCTTCTCACCCCCTCTCAGACCTCTGATATTCAAAGTCATGAAATTCATTGGTCAGCCGCATTAATCCCTTCTTCTGAGATCACTTTCTCCATCATAGGCCCGAACCTGTTTAACTCAACCCCGATAATCTTTCCGACTTCTACCGTGGCTAGAATTTCTTTCCCCAAACCATCCACAGAACTGTCCGACAGATGCTTAACATCCTTCTCCGGGGTCGTACCAACTCCATCCTCTCCTACCTCAACGCCATCGACGGGATCGGTACTGATGTCCCTCAGTAACTGATCAACCATAGCGGTATCGACCGCAACCTCTTCCTTACGATCCGCTCCGCCGGGCCTAGGGATTTCAGAACCGAATTGCACAGGAGGAAAATGATCCCTATCCCATCTAGATATTTTCTTGGGTCTGTTACTTCCAGAAGGTTGTAGGTCTCGGTTGGGCTTTTCCACCTCTCCCAACCACCGAAGTGGGCTTCTTTCTAGGTTGGGCTAGCCCAAAAGGAGACCTAAAATAAAAAACATGTTTATTAAAAATCTCACCTTTATCCTGCACGTGCAGCTTATCATTCTTGGAACTCACATCTGTAAAAGGTTTGTCTAAACCTTGCGCCAAAAAACGGACAAATCCGTTCACCCACCTTGGGACTCGGGGAATTAATTTCTCCCTCTTCTCTCTCCTCTGACTGTTGGAGTTCCCCAGCTACACTCTCTGGATGCCGCCCAGAACCTCCGGTTACCGGACATGAGGAAGACATCGCCGGATTACTAGAAGAATGACCACTATTGCCTGATGGGATCCCATCTAAATCGTCCTCGACCTTCACCGGAACCCATCCAAGACTGTCCACATCCCAATCCCTGCATTCCTCTACCACCCAAACCTTAAACCTTCTATTCTTCCATTTTAAAGTAACTGATTCCTCTATCTTCTTTCCTTCCCCGACCAGGATTCCGACGCAGACGACCGACCAGTTGATGTCGTTACTATCCAACTGAGCTGGATCCTCTCGAACGATAGGACTTGTCCGTCCCAAATATCTAGATTGGTGAACCAATTCTTCCAAATCTCCTGTTTGAGCAAGAACGTAGAAGCCTCTTCTGAATTCCGGAACTTTAAGCAAACCGAAAGCCCTCCTATATAAACGATATCAAAGCCACCCAAACCTTCTTCAGCACAGGAAACTTTTAATTTCCTTAACATCGTGACGTCTTTCGCTCTGCCAATCAAAGCTCTACCATGCAGATCCTGAAACGCCCGACTCTCTTCCTGGATCTCCAACTCTTTCGTTCTCTCCCTGTACTCGGAAGTCGGAGGATCCCTGACCGGGTTGCCCAGCCCCTTCCTGACCATCTGGCTAAAGCTTGGCCCTCCGCCATTAGAGAAAGTTGAAGAATACATGAACGGGGTGTTCCGATTCAAGAGTTTTGCCGGTTGCGTCTCTTCCTTAGCTGACTTTCCGGAAGTTCTGGGATCACCCAGGCTAATGTTTTCAGCGGCAAACTTGGCAATGTTAACCCTAAGCTTGTTCTGGCCCATCTTTAAACCATTAATGTTCTGCTCAATCTCCTTAGCCATCTTAGCATACCTGAAAGTTACAAATCCAAACTTGTTCCCCTCTTTGTCCTTTTTCCTAGCAATATACGTACCGATCACCTCCCCATATGCTCCAAGAAAGTTCGAGACTTCCCATAGTGTGCACCCATCAGGGAGATTCGTTACGTAAAACTTCGCGACATCCCCGTTTGCCTCTTTGTTCTTCTTGCCGGAATACGGCCGGCGGCCTGGAACGTCTATCCAGGGTTTTTCCTCTTCCATGTTTGTTGTCTTAGCAAAAACTTTGTATGCATCGCCTTAGGTAAATCCCCTTTTAAGTCTGTTTGGCTATTTTTTAGTAGCTTATTATGTTTTTGATAAACATAGATTTAATACTTATCTGAATCTTACGGAGTCATTAGAAATGAACTTGTATCTCATTTTAGTCTTTAGGTAAGGATGTTACTAGATAAAAGTGACAGTCTACCAATGATCTTTTGGCCTAGTGGTCAAGAAGAAGGTGTAAATCTTTGCTTCTTTTAGAGGCCCTAGGCTCAAATCCAAGCAAGAGGGATTTTAATATTAACTTGATGATACTAACTACTAGCCCGCTTAGCGACATCCTAACCCACTACTACAATATCAAGCATTAGACGGTGTTCAAGATTTTTTTAGACGGTGTTATAATAATAACCCCGTCTTAAAATCAATTCCTCATAGCCGTTGTGCCAATCCAATTAAAACATTCAACAAAATTCCATATAACCCCATCTTATGCTTAAACCCCGTCTTAAAATCAATTCCTCACCTTTTAGACGGTGTTCCCTTTGAACACTGTCTTATGCTTATATATGCAACCTTTTAGATGGTGTTTTTGAACACCGTCTTATATACTCATTCTAACAAAAAAAATTAAAGCCCAAAAACTTCCTCTCATCTCCCAAGCATCCCACCTCTCCTCTCCACCATCTGCTTGCCGCCTGCTCAACCTTACATGGTTCCAGCCCTAATCGACGAACCCTAAACCCTAATCAAACATCACGGTCCCTAAACACATTTGAAGAGGTGATGAAAACCCCTAACCTTCTTTATATGTATCTTGTTGGATTGTGTGCATATCTAGTTTTATATCTGTCCTATATATATGTGTATTCAAGATTATTGGGGATTTGAAATCTTTGAAAGCATAATATTGTTTGAAATAGGTTTGTTATTATCCAGATATTATTATTATGTTGCATAGACCCTGTAGAAGGTGCGAGGGCAGCCATGGGTGTCATCGTTCTCGATCTTTATCCCGGCTTCAGAATCAGCCCCTTTTATCTCGGTAAATTTTCCCTTTTTGATCTAGATTCGTCATTGATTTTTGTGGATTTGTTGGGAATTTATTGTTTTTGTGATTGAGTTATGAAACCGTGGTTTTGTTTAACTTAAGGTTAAAACATTTACATACATACTCTAATAGTTTACCAGTTAGCTTGTTTTCCTTTTGAGATATAAACATCTAGTTTTAATTATTAGTTCCTTTGTTGTGTCATATAATAACAGGGATTAAGAATGTCCAACCCTTTATCACATTCTAGATTTTATCCTCTAATTAATGTTGCTAATGCTAAAGCTAAAAACGCATCCATGATAAGTGCGTAAGTTTTTTTTTTTCCTTTTTTTAAAAATTTTCTTAGTTGCTCGCATAGTTATTAAAGCGAGCGCCCAGGCGTGCCTAGGCGCAAATAAAGCCCCGGGCCCAACAAAGCGCCCTGAGTGCGTCTCGCGCCTTTAATAACTATGCTTCAGGTCATAGTTACCAATGCGAGCGCCCAGACGCGCCTTGGCGGAAATAAAGCCCCGGGCCCAACAAATCGCCCTGAGTGCGCCTCACGCCTTTAATAACTATGGTTGCTCATGGTTTTGTATATTAATATTGATTGTGTATGTTTATATATATGTGTTTAGGACGCTTTGTGCTCAAGGTGCGCTTGACCCGAAGAAGGTTGAAGGGAAGATTTTGCTGTGCTTAAGGTGAGGCAATATGGGTCGGCTTGACAAGAGCATAGTGGCTGCACGTGCTGGTCATGTTAATTTTATGACTCCTCAATCAACGACACGCTTTTACGTGTCATAATTACCGTTTTATGACGCACAATGTGCGTCAAGAAATGTGTATTTTCTAGTAGTGACATTTTTTACTGTTTTAGATTTATCATGTGACAAACTTTATGATTATAATTTATTCTTGCATGTTTAAGTGATCAATTGCAGAACCATGAAGCATACACTGTAAATGTGGTTACTAGTTTTTTATCTTCATACAAGGTACTTTAAATCTTATCATAAATTATAATCACTTTGTTTATTTATTTTAATCTAGCTGCTTTTGTAACTATGAATCTTATTAGGATCACTTGGAGCCTGCTATTGCCAATTTGAGGAAGGTGCTACAGAGCTTGAAAGGGTACATTGTGATTGCTTTATCCTTCATTATACTCCCTTTATACATTAAAAGTGTCCTAATAAGAATTATGAAGCATTGGTGAAAGTCATCTTATAAGTTGCATTTGTACACTAAATATTCCAAAACGCACAAAATCATTTTATCTAGAGTAAAATGCCATTTTCGTCCCTGGGGTTTGGTCAGTTTTCGACTTTCGTCCAAAGGTTTGTTTTTTCATATTTGGGTTCAAAAGGTTTGAAATCTTGCCATTTTCATCTGGCTCGTTAACTCAATCCATTTTTCTCCATAAGTCACAGGTATTTCTGTCTTTTTTGTTAACTTAAAGGGAAATTCAGTCTAGCGGATTCGGTTAGGGCTATTTTAACTGCATGTACATAAAATGAAAAATACCGAATTGCTCTTTAAGTTAACAATAAGGCGAAAGTACCCCTGACTTAACGGAGAAAAATGGATGGAGTTAACGAGCCGGATGAAAATGGCAAGATTTCAAACCTTTTGAATCCAGATACGAAAAAACAAACCTTTGGGCGAAAGTCGCAAAATTGGCCAAACCTCAGGGATGAAAATGGCATTTTACTCGAGTATTTAACCGATTTGATCATGAGTATACAATAATGCAATAGGGCTTATATGGTATTGTTCGGATAATGTGGGAATAGCATAATGCAATAAGTTTGAATAACTGATAGTTTACTAGAGTGATCCCAACTTAATATATTTTGCTGGAGTCTGACTTATTTAAAATATGCACGAAGACATTGAACTTATGGCAGACACAAGTTTGTAAGCTTTTAGATTTTCCATCTCTTGGTCCAGACTGATCCCAAGTATGTTACCATCCAAGGTTTCATTTAATTGGTTGTTTTATGTTTTACTCAAACAAAAATTCGAACTAGTTAACGTTTATGTGTATATATGTATACATCAATAGTTTGATATGTATTGGGGAAAATTGGATATAGCAGTAAAATGGAATTTTGATTTGAAAATGTTCCATTGGTAAGCTTGATGTAATTCTGGAAAACCTTTTTTGTTTTTTGTAAATGTTTTTTTTTTCAGCAAATGTTTATAAGACGGTGTTAAAAAATATTTGTTTTAATTAATATTTGAGATATTAAAAGACGGTGTTCATCAAGTTTAAGCCGGTGTTAAAATGGAACACCGTCTAATAAGACTTGATTTTAAACCGGTGTGCTTTAAGACGGTGTTGAAAACACCGTCTTAAAACCCATATCACCCCGTCTAAAAATATGTTTTGTAGTAGTGACCATACGCCATTCAAAAAAAAGTGACGGTCTAATAGTTACATTTAAACATGCTTTTTGATCCAACTAGAGTTTTCGTGATTCAAATGAGTAACTAAAAAAAGTGACGGTCTAATAGTTACATGTAAACATGCTTTTTGATCCAACTAGAGTTTTCGTGATTCAAATGAGTAACTATAATTATTAAACTTTTTTTATGGAAGATGCTATATATGTCAAGTTCATTATATTATGGCTCAAGTAAATAGCTAATACAAAGTAAACTTCGGTTTCAATTATTTTCTTATGCTATAAGCCCATAAACAATTACAATACACGTTAAGTAATAAGTTCAATACACTTTAAAAAAGTTATTCAACATATAAAAAATATAAAAATAAACAAATGGACGAAATATTAATGTTAACGAAAATAAGATATATTTTGTCATCCTTATGAAAAGGAAAACTTATCCATTTATATGTGACTTAATAAAGATGTTTGACACCCAAACTGAAAAAAAAAAAATCATTTTTTTTAAAAGGCAGAATCTTATAGTTACATAACTATTATAAGATGAAGCAACTAGCAACAATGATTTGTCCAAAGATAAAAAGTTGACTATTACTAATATGAAATGTCTAAAATGTGAATTATTAAAAAATGAAAATCATAATGTCAAAAACAGTTGACTTTTACAAGCACTATAGGGTGTGGGGTCATGATTGGGTCATGATTTGTCACATAGGCCAATTATTCATGCCCTATACCACCCCCTAATTAAATCACGGTGGTTCCCATGGATTAAACCACGGCAACCACGTCCCCCTTTTTTGCATTATACACGCAACAAACAAATTTTCCCTTTTTTTTTATTCCTCCATCATCCCCTCCAATAAACCTAACCCTACAAGAACAGCGGCAACAGTACCTATACTCTTTTACGTGTTCGTGAGGCTACTCGGTATGGTGATGGATCATCCTTGGAGGATGATCCGCCACGTAGGCTCCACGTCATCATCCTCCCAAGGATGGTCCATCCTCCAAAACTAGAGGGCATGGTAAGATGGTCCTAGTCATCATCCTCCACCACTTTTATGTTTTTTTTTTTATTTTTTTAATCTTCAACTTTTTTTTAACATTTAACAAATAAAGTAACAAAATATTTTCATTAATATTAAAAAACATTACATAAACTTAAAAAAAAACCAAAGACTTAAAAAAAACATAGACTTAAATAATATTATGCTTCTTCATGATGTCATTTTGAAGTTTTTTCAACATCGAACGTTTCGGCTCGGGTTCGTCCTCGACATTCATCATCATTATTTCCCATTCCTTAAGCCGAATTTTTTCATCGGAAATTCGGATTTTCTCATTCGACAACCGCACCTTCTCGCGTAACTTTTCTTCCTCTACACGGGCTTTTTCTTCCGCGACCCGGTCCTTCACCTTCGTCTTTTGGGCCGTGACGTCATTGTACACTTTTAAGTGTTCCATAAACTCAACCATGTTCGGGTCCACCTTTTCCTTTTGTTTCCCCTTGGCCCGCTCCTTCTTTGATTTGGCGAGTGTTGGAATGATGCAAACGCATTTGATGAGTATTGCGAGAATTGGTTCGGTTCTAGCGTCGGATAATATCCCGGACCCGAGAAAACATTAGGTTGGGTCGGGTTGATGGGAGTCGTCGGGTAATACGGATTGTTCGGGTTGTTCGGGTCGCTCGGGTTGTTGAAAGGATCCATGCTAAAGTATAAGGTTTATAAAAGTGGAAGAAGATTTATAAAAATTATGTGAGAGAGGGATGAGATGTTGTGGTTAGTTTAGTGAATGAAAGTGAAAATGGAATTGAAATTTATAAATATTATAAATATTACCGTTAGTTTTTGAAAAAAAAATTGAATTTTTTTTTAATTAAACGGTAACTTTTTGATTGGGCCCCACCTCATTTGGATCGTCGCAAACGGCTAAGATCGGACGGGGAGGACGGGACGCGGGGGGGGGGGGGGGGCACGGTGTTCCCTCCGTCGCCGACCCACGACGACCCGGGGCCGAACCCCATGCCGACTAGCCTGATATCTTCCTCTCAATTTCCTCTGACACAACCTCTTTAAGGTTAGTTTATTTATGATTTTGTTATGTTAGTTTATTCAGATTATGTTTGATTAACTTCATATCATAACCCTTGTATATTTAAGATGTTTCATACTTAATGATTTAACAAATTTGGACTTATTTAAATATTTGAAACTATAATTTATAAATAAAAACAGTGGATGGATTTCATGCTTACGAGTGTTAATATCATTCATTTAGTTGTAACTATCTTTTTTTAGTACATCTGAAACTTATTTTTACAATAGAATATTTATATGGAGTTCACAAAATAACTACAAAACCCAGTTTCTCCATTAAATAGATATGCTGGTTCTAATTTTAGGTTTGCTACTATTGGTTCATATTGATTGTTAGGTTTACTATGTAGATCATGTTATTAAGGTTCGTTTGTTTATGATTTTGTTATATTAGTTTTTGTAGTTTATGTTTTAATTCAAATTATGTTAAATGATGCTGGTTATAAATTACATATTGCCTACATCCTATATGTGTGTCATTAAGCTATAGTTAATTTCAGTTTATGCTTCTGCTTCAATTTGATTATTAGATTTGCTATTTAGTTCATATTGATTTATAGGTTTACTATATGGTTTATATTGATTGTTTTGTTTACTATGTAGATCATACTGATTAAGGTTCCTTTGTTTATGATGTTGTTATGTTAATTTTTGTAGTTTATATCTTAATTCAAGTTATCTTAAATGATGCCGGTTATAAATTATAAAATACTGCATATAATCCTATATGTGTGTTTCATTAAACTATATTTAATATCAGTTTATGCTATCCTATTTCATTTTGATTTTTAGGTTTACTATATAGTTTCTATCGACTATTAGATTAGCTAGTAAATACTAACATGGATCCAAGCAACTCGAACAACGCAAACAACCCGAACAACCCGTCACAAACCTCGTGGACGCCCCCTGTTGATCCGATGTGGGCGACTCCACAATTTTCTTTTACAAGCTACAATCAAGTTCCTAATGCGTTCAACCAACTCCCTCAAACCCCGACTCCTAACGCGTTCACGCAACTCTCTCAAACCCCGAATCCTAACGCGTTCACGCAACTCCCTCAAACCCCGCAACCTACTAGTTTATTTCAACTTCAACAAATCCAGTTTCAACAACAATATCAGCAACAACTAAAAACGCTCCAACAAAGCCAAAGTCGGCCTATTCATACGAAAGTCCAATCGCAACCGACACCCGATACCTCTTCGTTAGACGATTTCGATGACATTGCCGTTGTACCCGAAACCCAACCTCAAAGTTCTAAGAAAACATCTACAAAAAGCGTTCAAAGAGGCCGGAACAAGAAAATTTAACCACTGGTAGAGGTCAAACTTGGACATCGATCGAAGAGTTGGCGTTGGCAAGGGCGTGGACCAATACGTCTACGTGTCCGTTCGTAGGTATATTATACTTTTCTATTTATACTAAAATAATATTTTATTCAAGATAAAAGAACATTTATTTACACCTTGATACTTTTTTTGTAGGTAATAATCAAAGGTCTGGTAGTTTTTGGAAGGAGGTTTGCAACAAATTTCATGCTTTGATGCAAAAAGAACCGTACCGAGAAGTGAACTCAATGGGCTCAAAGTATCGAGAGATGAATAAGAAGATATCGGCGTTTTGTGGTTATTACAACAATGCTCATTCGAATCGGCCAAGTGGGGCGAGTGATGAAACGGTTTTTGCCATAGCTATGTCAAAATACCATACGAAGAACGTAGTGCGTTCACATACGTAGGGGCTTGGGAAATCTTTAAAAATTGTCCCAAGTGGGCGCCGGTTCCTAACGAGGTGGCAAGAGCAAAGAGGTGTAAAACATTCGAGTCGATAGAGCATAGTGCCGGTGATTCGGATGTGCGTTACCATATTAATATTAATGACGAACCCGAGTTTGACGATGAAGTGACGGAGATTCCGGAATTGAAGCGCCCAAATGGTAGAGACAAAGCAAAAAAGGAAGCGGCGGCCAAAAATAAAGAGGCGTCGACAAAAAATGAAACTGCGGGTGAAACGAAGGTGGATAAGTTGATGAGCAAGTTCACCGAATTTAACGAAATACAAGCGGCGAGACTTAAGTTGAAAGAAAAAGAAATGCAAGAAGCGGCCGACCGTGAAGACTTTACGCTATTGGCGACAAACATCGACTTGCTCCCGGAAAAAGATAAAGAAGTGTTGCAAAAAATGAAGGCGAAAATTGCTCAAAAATGGGGTCTTTAAATTATGTCGTTATCATTTTTTATATTTTCTAGTTTTCATCTTTAATTTATGCCGCAATCGTATTTTATATTTTCTAGTTGTAACGAAATTGATTCAGTTTTATATTTTATGGATTAAATTACTTTTCATTTTTCAATTTTTGGACAACTCTGTTATATATCTCTCATGTAATTTGGACTAAATCGGTTATATTATTTGTACCTACAGTAGCAAAGAAAAAGACGAAACAGGTTATCCCACCACCATGGCGTCACCTACTTCTTCCGACGAGACTAACGAATTTTTTTTGAACGTGGTGATGGAAACGACACAAATAATTATAGAGGAGGAAGAAACCTCGTCCAAACGGAGAAAACGACAACAATGTTTAAACAGGGATCGTGAAGGTATTTTTTTCGTGCATTATATTTTTTGAAGTGTTGTTTATGTCTTAGTGTAATTTATATTTTTGTAAAATATGTAGGTGCCCACGATAGGTTGATGGCCGATTACTTTGCCGAAAACCCGGTATACACGGATGAAATGTTTAGGCGTCGTTTCCGAATGAGCCGTCGTCTTTTCTTACGTATAGCCAACGATTTGGCTAATTATGACCCATTTTTCACATTAAGATGGGATGCTACAGGTAAAAGGGGGTTTACCACTTTACAAAAGTGTACGTCGGCAATTCGCCAATTGGCTTATGGTACAAGTAGCGACATGTGGGATGAATATTTGAAAATGTCTGATAGAACTTCACGAGAGAGTTTGTATCAATTTTGCAAAGGGGTGGTCAAGCTATACAGCACGAAGTACTTACGAAGGCCAACAAAGAATGATATCATAAAGTTGTACCAGGCACACGAAAGTAAACATGGTTTTCCTGGAATGCTTGGTAGCATAGATTGTATGCATTGGCCTTGGCGTAATTGCCCTAATGCATGGCGAGGTCAATTTACTCGTGGTGATCATGGTCATCCCACATTAATTCTAGAAGCCGTGGCATCAAATGATCTTTGGGTTTGGCATGCTTTCTTTGGTGTTCCTGGTTCGAATAACGACATTAACGTTCTTGGTCAGTCAGATGTTTTCAATGATATCATTAATGGTACGGGGCCTGATTCTAGGTTTTCGGTTTCAGGAGTAGAATACAAGCATGGGTATTATCTAGCTGATGGAATATACCCAACATACACAACGATTGTTAAAACTATACCGTATCCAGAAGATGAAAAAAGAAAGAAATTTGCAAAATGTCAAGAATCTGCTAGGAAAGATGTTGAGCGTCTATTTGCGGTTCTACAACAAAAATGGCACATAGTTGCAAACCCAGCACGAGCACTTGAACTCAAAACATTGAGATATTGTATGTATGCTTGTATCTTGCTGCATAACATGATTATCGAAGACGAAGGTAACGCCATATGTGAATATGATCCTAACGACATTCATGAGAATGTTGTACCAGTTGATGAAGGGCAACAAGAATCTAACATGTGGGCATTATACAACGAGATTACGCATAACCATATTCGTTCGGATTTGATTGAACATGTTTGGCAATTTGGTCGGGTTAACAACAACGAGTAGTTTTTTTCTTAATTTATAATATGTAATTTAAATTTGGATGTTATTTTTTTATTAATTTGAATGTTATGTAGTTTAAATCAGAATTGTGTGTTGGTGACAAATCTTATAGAAGAGATTAAAGTGATGGGTTTTTTGTGGATGAGAAGAAGGTCAAAGGGTGAGGCAATAACCTGGGAAAATTGGCTTGAGTTTGAGTTAACAAGTTCGGGATTTAAGATGTATTATTTTTCTCTTCTGTTGTATCGTGATGTGCTGGTTAACATGTTTGTTAGCCTATGCCCACCATAGATTCTTGCACTATTAATCTTTTACTAGTAAAAAATAAAGAGCAAGTGCTTCTCTTGTATGTGTAAAACACACGTAATATACTCTAGTAGACTAGGCAAATATGGAACCAACATGTGGATGAAAAAGGATTCCAGCACTAAGAGTTGTACCAAGTGGAGTGAAAAGTATACTAACAATCATCTGTTTGTATATAGGGCAATAGATATTTTCTAATCTAAGAAATTACTCTTGAATTATCCATTTGTTTATTTGCCTTGCAAATCATATTTTTCTTATTAATTTGAATGTTACGTAGTTTATTACTATAATTTATTTGATTTTATTTGTTGTTTACTTAAAACAAATAAAATATATTTCATAAAAAAAGGGTGGATGGTGGTTTGGGTCATGACCACACCCTTAGGATAGTGGTTTTGGATGGTGGATGAGAGATCGATGACATGGCGATGACATGGAGGGTCATGATGGTCATGAGGGTCATGACCACACCCTATAACCTAATTGTTACTCACTTCTTGTTACGCACCGTACGTTGCCATAAGCTGTTGACTCAAAATAACATTGCTTTTTTTTTTTTAATATTCATATGGAGTTTTAATCAGCTGGTTTGTTTCAAATTACTGTTAAATCTCCGTTCACATGTATACGTGTATTAACCTTTAGGTTTTTTAACAGTGCAAGAAAAACATACCATAGAAGACAATAAAACATACACGTATCAGATTCAAGTATCTGCCTTTTGTATTCGGTTATTCGCAAAAATCCTTTCGTTTGCTGATCATAAGTCATATTCAAGTATCTACTTTTTTAGACGTGTGCCTCTAGAATTGTCTGCATAACAATTAAACGTGAATCAGATTCAAGTATTCTTCTTTTGTACTTAAGTATGTCAATAATATATCATACGCAAAACATATTTGAGTATCTACGTTTTTTAGTCGTGTATGGCTATAATTGTCTTTTCGACTGCCTATTACAAATGAAACGGATTCCGGTAGCCGTTTTCCAGTATCTACTTGAAACGTTCAAGTGGTATTCACGTATTCCTAAAATGTGTATTTTCGTTTGGTAATAATCGATGATATGTGAATCAAATTCTAGATTCCGGTAGCCGTTTTTCAGTATCTACTTGAAACTCATGGTAGAGTGTATTTTCTTCGAGTTATCTTGATTCCAGAAGTTGAAATAGTTAGCTAGTGTGATGAAATTTTCATCTGGTGTTGGTTACCTTCATTGTGTTAATGAGTCTCTATTGATTATTTACAAGAGTCACTTCTTGATCTTATTATTGATAAACACTTGAATTAATCTAAGCATTTAAGAATATTGACACGAACTCACATATATGGATTGTTTTCAGACTAAAAAAATGATATACACCTAAAAGTATTTATATTTAGGGAAGGGGGGTGGTTCACTAGTGATAGATTCTATCACTCCCACTATCCAATCAAGTCATGTCATGTGTACAACCAATATTCTATCACTACTGATAGAAATGTAGAGGGGTGGTATCACTAGTGATAGAAAAGCTATTTAAAAATAGGTTACAAAAGTTGAGGGACCTAAATTGCACTTTTCATCAAATTTTGTATTCATTCAATTGCTAAAGGACAAAAGAATATGAATAAGGACAAAAGAATCTGAACTTTTTCAAAAGCACTTTGTATTAATTGTTGAAGTTCAACGCGTGAAGGGTATGACGAGTTATAAGTTTAACGCGTGAAACTTAATGGGCGGGGCGGTGTTCAACGCGTTATTTTTGTTCATCACGGTGCTATAACGCACCGCCCCTCCTTCCCTTATAAAAGAATAAAATAGTAAAAGTGTGAAATTATTCTGTAATGATTATAAAAAAAATAACACAGTTTAATAAATGGCTGTTGATAACTTGATTGATGGATACTTTGGTGAATTTTCTTTTAAAATAACATCTGACTTTACAATTTTTATATTTAATAGGTTTTATGTATTTTTAAAATAAAATTAAAAACAGAGTCAATGTCTGTTACATATAAGAAATCCATCACCTTAAGATTCATAAAATCACAATTTGATTTTACTTGCAGATATCGGTATGATTGTCAGAAGTTGAAGCATAAAATCTTGATCGCTTTTACATGCTGCTGCAGATTTTCCAACATAAGATCTCTTCTTTTTTTAAATCTTAGTAGTATCATATTATTTTCTGATCAAACATTCAATAATTTTCTGATTTGTTGTTCAAAAAAGCAAGAGAGCCTCAGCTCAACTAATAATATATTATTGGGCAATGATCAAGAACCTGCATATCCCTCCTTTGATCTCAAAATACCAAGAGGGCGAAATCGTCAATCTCCAACGAACCTGATTGAGTGATTGTTGTCTGTCTTTTCCAATAGTTTAGCAATCCCTGTTGTTGGATCTTTTTGCTTCACAACCAAGTTAGCTGACTTTTGACCCAATTACAACTCATTGATCCGTTTCATTTTTATCTAAGCTTTACATTTGATCCGCTTAAATTAAGAATCAAATTACTTATTGGTTTGACACCTGCTTTTTCTACATAGGCTGGGTGAACAATCCAAACTCCTCGAAAACCTGACAATTTTAAAAGATCAAATATAAAAAATAAGAAAGGGAAAATTACGAAATTGTTGGTTGACCAAAATGGTTTTCAATTTTGTCACTCTTCTGCGTCCTTGGAAGGACCACTGAGCTTGGGAAGAGTCCGCATGTTATGTTGATGCGTCCATGTATCAAGCATCTGACACGTGTCCGACAGACCACTCCCGTGCGTCGGCGGACCACTTTCGTGCGTCGGCAGACCACTCCCATTTTGGCTGACTCTTCGGACAGACCGACAGACCATTCCCGTGTGTCGCGGACTATTCCCGTGCTCAGATGTCCTTCCAAGGACGCATGAGAGTGCCAAAATTGAAAACCATGTTGGTTAAAAGACAATTTCGTAATTTTCCCAATAAGAAATCATTTGACAATTAAAGTGAAAAACTTATATTGAGTAAATTACAAGTTTTGTCTTTTTACATTAAATTGGAGGCGCTACCATTTTGGCCAAAAGTTTACAAGCGGTGTCCTTAACTTTCCAAAATCTTGCACGTTTTGTACTTTAGCCCAAACCTGGTTAGAAATCTCAGTTAATTCTTGTCATTTGTCATGAGGATACAATGGTCTTTTTCCCTCTCAACCCTTTCTATTTCCCCATTTATAACCATCACCAACCCCTCAATTCATCTCAAGATTCAATTGCAGATGATGAAATCGAAAAAACAGTTCTCAAGATTCAATTACAGGTCATGAAATCGAAAAAGCAACACTCTCCATCTGGCGATAACTCCAACCTATACTAAAACCCTCCTTTAAATTTAGTTTTTTGGTTATTTTATAGTTGAGGTAATGTGTTTACGATGCACAATTACAATTTTACCTTATTATGTACATCAGTACATGTCGCCATAATACTCACGTCACAAAAAAAATGCTGACAAATTCTAAACTAAAACCCTCCTTTAATTAGTAACCTTATAATATATGTTTTGGTGACTTTAACCTTATAATATATCCTTTGGTATTTAGTTTAAGTACATTCCTAGCCAATTTTTGGTTTGTTACATGCGTTTATGATTCCGAATACGGTTTATAAATTTAATATGAAAATTCCAGGACATAGGGTCTCGTTTAACTAATCACTGAACACATTAGGGACTCAAATAAAGTTGGGATTATTTGAAATTAGCGGGTTAAATAACTTGACTCGTACAGGGACTCAAATGCCAACATATATAATACCACAAGGACGCTAAATTTGAGGGCAAACTGGCCATTTAACTTTATAACTGAATTGGGTTAGTGGGGCGACTTAGGTGGCAATGCTTTTTACGACATCGGAACTCAAGAAGAGAAAAATATTTTGGGGACTCAATATGCCTCCGGCAGGAACGATCAGGGACACAAATTGCATTTAACTCTTTTAACTCTCATCGGCTCTTTTTTAGTAAGTAGAAAAAGATTAGTCACTGAAATTTACAAATGTTAGGCCGGAATTTAGCTAGAACAGCCGATTTTTTTGCTAATTAGGACTGTTTATGGCTGCCATTATCTGTTTAGCGATTAATTGGTTGATTAGAATAAAATTATTTAGTGAACCTCCGACTAGCGATTAATAGAGAACTAATCGAATACTAGTCCGGATTTTTACAAACATATAGTTAAACGATGTGACGTTGAAGGGGGTTTAACGTCAGCTACACCACCCCGGCTCGGCGTTGGGCTTGGCGTTGCCTGCTTAGTGTGGATATTCTGTCTGGCGTGGGGTGGGGGGCTGGGTGATGTGACGGACTGTGGTTGGCTGGTTCAAAATAGTCGTTGCTATGCGAAAAAAAAAAATTCAACATGACTGGCCACGCCAGTTGAGTTAAGTGACGCCCCACCACACCCTTAGTTTTTGAGTATTAGGGCATGTTTGGCTAAGCTTATTATAGTTAAAAAGGACTTTTGGAAAAGGACTTTTGAGAAAAGGACTTTTTGAAAAGGAGTTTTTGAAAAAAGTGTTTGGATTAGCTTATTGATGTAAAATGACTAAAATGAGCATTCTTTTAGATAGAAGGAGGGTAAAGAAGGGGTATATTGGTAATTTGTAGTTTGAAAAGTTAAAAGCTGGCCAAGAAGCCACAATATTGTGACTTCTTGAAACCTCCTTTTTCTTCTTTGCAAAAAGCCATTTCTAAAAGTACTTTTGGCTTAGCCAAACACAAAAACAGCTTATTGGCTTTTTGATAAGTCAATAAGCCAATAAGTTGTTTTGAAAAGCTTAGCCAAACATGCCCTTAGCTTGTAGATCTCACCTCACCATGTGTTGAGTAATGCCCCAATCTAATCCAGGAATGAAAAGCTCGTTTGTAAATTGTGACTGTGAGTCTGTGAATCATCATCGTCCTCTCTGGTGTCGGCTTCGATCTCAATAGTCAATCTCAATTTCGATTCCTTCAGATCCGATCTGATCCCCCTTCTTTGACCATTTCAACAACACACGTCCACCCAATTTCCTACACACTGTTCACACTCCTCTGCAACCTAAACACCTACTCAATTCTCACTTCACCAACGCACCAATGGCCGAATCGACTCCAAACACCGCCACAATCGACTGCAACCTCCTCGTCGCCAAAGCCCTAGCACGCGCCGGCGTCACGCACATGTTCGGCGTCGTCGGAATCCCCGTCACCTCGTTAGCCACACGCGCCGTAACCCTTGGCATCCGATTCATCGCCTTCCACAACGAACAATCCGCCGGTTACGCCGCCTCCGCCTACGGCTACCTCACCGGCCGCCCCGGTGTCCTCCTCACCGTCTCCGGTCCCGGCTGCGTTCACGGCCTCGCCGGTCTCTCCAACGCCGCCGTCAACTGTTGGCCTACCGTCATGATTTCCGGTTCCTGTGATCAAAACGACGTCGGTAAAGGTGATTTTCAGGAGCTTGACCAGATCGCTGCGGTAAAACCGTTTGTTAAGTTTTCTGTTAAAGCTAAAAATATTAATGAAATACCTAATTGTGTTTTTAGTGTGCTTGATCACGCCGGGTCGGGTCGGCCCGGTGGATGTTATTTAGATATTCCTTCTGATGTGCTTCACCAAACCCTAACTGAACTAGAAGCTAATAAGTTATTAGATGATGCTGAAAAGAATAGATATATAGAACCGGTTAAGAGCGTATCAAATGATGATATAGCGAAGGCGATATCGGCTATTAGAAAAGCGGAGAGGCCGTTGATTGTGTTTGGCAAAGGTGCAGCTATAGCCAGGGCTGAAAATGAGATTAAGGATTTAGTTGAAAAGACGGGGATACCGTTCTTGCCTACGCCGATGGGGAAGGGTTTGTTGCCGGATACGCATGAGCTCGCGGCAACGGCTGCGCGTTCACTCGCGATCGGGAAGTGTGATGTTGCTATTGTGGTTGGTGCGCGGTTGAATTGGTTGTTGCATTTTGGAGAGCCGCCTAAGTGGTCGAAGGATGTTAAGTTTATTTTAATTGATGTTGACGAGGGTGAGATTGAGTTTCGGAAGCCGTATTTAGGGTTGGTTGGGGATGCGAAGAAGGTGCTTAAGGTGTTGAATAAGGAGATTAAGGATGACCCGTTTTGTTTGGGGCGTACGCATCCGTGGATTGAAGCGATAACGAATAAGGTTAAGGAGAACGTGTCGAGAATGGAGGGTCAGTTGGCTAAGGAAGTTGTGCCGTTTAATTTCTTGACACCGATGAGGATTATCCGGGATGCGATTATCGGGTTGGGTAGTCCGGCTCCGATACTGGTTTCGGAAGGGGCTAACACCATGGACGTTGGACGGTCGGTTTTGGTTCAAACCGAGCCCCGGACTCGGTTGGATGCGGGAACATGGGGGACAATGGGAGTCGGTTTGGGTTATTGTATCGCTGCAGCGGTGGCTTCACCTGATCGGCTCGTGGTTGCGGTTGAAGGTGACTCTGGGTTTGGGTTTAGTGCTATGGAAGTCGAGGTATATTTTCTTTATTCTCTTTTTACATGACCGACTATCGGTCATTGATATATGTTGGTACTTGGTACATTTGCAGACATTGGTTCGTTACCAGTTACCGGTAGTGGTGATAGTGTTCAACAACGGTGGTGTATACGGTGGTGACAGAAGAAACCCTGAGGATATTACGGGTCCGTATAAGGATGATCCGGCACCCACTTCGTTTGTCCCCGGTGCAGCGTATCATCTTCTAATTGAAGCTTTTGGTGGAAAAGGTTATCTTGTTGGGACGCCAGATGAGCTTAAATCTGCTCTTACCGAATCTTTTTCTGCAAGGAAGCCTGCTGTTATCAATGTCACGATTGATCCGTATGCTGGTGCAGAAAGTGGCAGGATGCAACACAAAAATTGAGGTATGTAAGCTTTGTTTGGACTTCATTTTGCACATTATATAAGCTTTGTATGGAAGAACATGAATAAATTCCCCCTTTTTTGTTTCAAAATTTGTTTAGCAATTTATTTGTATGCATTCGGACAGAAAATTTGTTAAAAAAACTCCAAAGATGGTACCAGTCAGGTTTAAAAGCTAAAGGAAGTTGAAGTGCTAAACTGGATATACACATTATATAAAAGATAAATAAGGGTTTCAAACAGAGAAGGCTCTGATGATTTCTCTTCAGTAAACTACTCCTTTTGTCTAAGGGAACCCGGGGCGGTCCCGTGATGAAGCCCCAAAACGCGTGATGGGCGTTTTGTACACCGCCGCCACCATCAACAAAACGCGTTTTTTTTAACGCGTGCATTGTATAACGCGTTGTACAATCGAAAAATGGAACGTTATATTACCGTTGGTTGGTTCAACGGTTACTTTTTAAAAAAAAAAAAAAATTTTATCCATTTTATCTATATATATATATCCACATTTCATCCATTTCACCCAATTTCACCCAATTTCACCCAATTTTATCTATATCTTTTAAACCCATTTCACCCAATTTTTTATATCTTTCTCAAATGGAATTCCCTACCGATTCGACGTTTCCGATGTCTAGCGATTCCGAGT
Source organism: Helianthus annuus (assembly GCF_002127325.2). Classification (NCBI taxonomy): domain Eukaryota; kingdom Viridiplantae; phylum Streptophyta; class Magnoliopsida; order Asterales; family Asteraceae; genus Helianthus; species Helianthus annuus. Next base: position 98,282,709 of record NC_035439.2, on the reverse strand, counting down.
CGTCTTCCGACAACGACACACTAAAGTATTTTGTGTCGGTGTATAACGAGCTTGATGCCGAGTCGTCCCGCCCAAAGAAGAAGATGGTCGGCCGTGATCGTATACGTGCCAACGAAGTTTTGATGAACGATTATTTTGTGGAAAACCCGCTATACAATTCCGAAACGTTTAGAGATCGTTTTCGTTTACCCAAAGAATTATTTTTAAAGATTGTTGGAGACATCGAGGCAAGCGAGGGATGGTTTCAAGAAGGTTACGATGCGAGGGGCAAACCAAGTTTCACGCCGATTCAAAAATGCACGTCCGCCATTCGCCAACTAGCGACGGGTAACCCACCCGATCAATATGATGAATACCTAGCTATGTCTGAAAGAACTTCACGTGAGTGTTTGCAATTTTTTTGCAATGCGGTTATTAAGTTGTATTCTAGCGAGTTTTTACGAAAGCCGACGAGCCACGACATCTCTCGTATTTATGCCGCACACGAGGCTCGATGGCATTTTCCCGGGATGCTCGGCAGCATCGATTGTACACATATCGAGTGGAAAAATTGTCCAAGAGAGTTGCGAGGGGCGTATGTGAGGGGAGACATCAAAAGACCAACCATCATACTAGAAGCGGTGGCGTCGAATGATTTATGGATTTGGCATTCGTACTTCGGTGTTCCAGGTTCAAACAACGACATCAATGTGTTGCACACGTCGCCGTTGTTCCAAACCGTAACGGATGGTACCGCACCTTCCTCTCCTTTCTATGTTAACGGTCGACATTACGTACGAGGCTTTTATCTTGTGGATGGTATCTACCCGTCTTGGTCTGTTTTTGTGAAAGCTCCCTCATTTCCCGTCGAGGCAAAAGAAAAGGCGTTCAAAAAATTGCAAGAATCGGCAAGAAAAGATGTTGAGAGGGCGTTTGGTGTTTTAAAGGGTAGATGGGGTATATTACACCGACCGGTTCGTTCGATGACCAAGAAAGCAATACATAGCATAGTGTATGCGTGTATCATATTGCACAATATGTTGATCAAACACGACGGACGTGCAATATCCCCGGATTGGGTACCGGATCCTCCTACACAAGTTCAAGTCCCACAAGATATCAATTTACAATTGCGTAACGAAGAAACTCACTTTCGGTTGAGATACGATTTAATCGAACTAGTAGGTTCTCTAGGTTTAGAGTTTCCGGATTCGGACGAGGAGTAGGTTTTTTTTTTTTTTTTTTTTAAATTGTATGTTCCTAGTATGTTAAATTGAACTAGTATGTTTTAAAATTAATGAAATTTTTAATTTAGTGTTTTATTTTTATTTTCTAAATTTAAAATGAAAATTAAAAAAATTGGGAGGGAGTGATGGAATTCCATCACTAGTGATTCCACCCCTAGTCAATTTCTATCACTAGTGATGGAAATTGGATTGATGACATGGCATTAGTTGATTGGATAGTGGGAGTGATGGAATCCATCACTAGTGATTCCACCCCTAGTCCCCTAAGAATTATGTGTATTAGATTCTTGAAATCGTTTGAATATTTTCATAATTTGTATTGTGGCTTCTTCTTGCTGATTGAAGCAGATATAGATTCATATATGATGTGGTGCGAGCGTTTTAGATATTTTGAGATTTAAAATTACAGAATTTGTGTATTTAGTATTGAGTTATAAAAAAATGACAAAAGGCTTAAAATGTTACAAGTCTATACGTGTCTTGTTTTTGTCTCACATTTCTTATAATGTTATACTGTATGACATAATAATAATGCTAAAAGTTGTGTTTCTAACACATAAAAGGTACCTTTGGAAGCGTCAGACACTCTTTTTTTGGTCTTTATTTGACGAGAGGCTATCTATTTTCGATATACATACATTTATCGCATTGGCGTATCATGTAAACCAGCATGTGAAAAGTCTTTTAGGTTCTAATGGAAGACCATGGTTGCAAAAGTCGCTAGGCGCTCCCTAGTCGGATTCGGGAGTACTCGGGAGGTACTCGGGAGTATTCGGGAGTACTCGGGGAGTAATTGGCCTGGGAGAAGAGTACTCGTGCCTCGGCAACCTACCTTGTATTGAGCGAGATTTCAGATGTTGACATGTTATTTTTAAAAATTATTGTGGCATAGACGACGATTTTGAATGGTTCTAAGAAGGGATCGGTGAGAGGATGGAAAAGAGTTTCACATCGTTAGATTGAACAACTCACAACCGGTGATGTTCTTCCAACCTCAACAATTCTTTTTTTAAAAGACCAACAAAGCTTTCTTATTATTATTTCACCATCCAACCGAAACAGTTGTTGGCTATAATATAATTACATAGTTGCGGGATTCAGATACACATTTCAGATTTCGGTATGATCTTCTGGAACACATTGCTACCGTGTCTGCTCTTAGGAATAGGAATGTGAACATCCAAAACAGCCCATGTCTTTTATGTAATGAAGACGAGTCCGTTGAGCATTTGTTCACTTCTTGCCATTTTTCTCAAACGTATGGGGAGTGTTATCTCAATGGTGTCACATTCCAGTTGTCGCTTTTCATATCAAGGACGTGCTGGTACTGCACAAGAGATTGGGAGGTTCAAAGAAGAAAAAAAGGTGTTGCATGCGGTGGTGCTAACGGCTCTGTGGAGTCTTTAACGAAGCGGTTTTGCAAAATAAAATCCCCTCGGTCTCAAAGGTGGTTGAGCATAGGAAACTAAAACCTTAGGCGCTCTTTGGGTCAAAAATCGAGCGGGTGCCGGTTCTTTATCGTGGGAAGCTTGGAAGGACTATGATTTATCAGGTCTTTTATGAGTTTTTGTAATGTTCTGTTATGTTTTGTTTGTGAAAAAATTCGTTGGGAATCAGGGTTTTGGCATTATTGTCAGCTCCTAGCTGATCGCTGGTTTTGCTAATATAGGTTTTGTTGATCTTCCAAGAAAAACAAAGTAGTAAACGGATCATCAAAGATATTCTGAAACCCAATCCAATCACACTGTCTACGCCCAATTTAAATTCACAACCAAACTGGCCGGTGAGGTCGAATTATGAAAACAATGTCATAAACTAATATCAACTCAAAATACAATATGTTATCGAAATGTAAACTTTTTTTTAATAAAAACTGATACCTTTTGGAGTAGTTATATGAAAAAAAATGCTACCATGTTTTCAATGTAATGTGTATAACCAACTCCTTGACCGCGACATCATTGTTCTCAAAATGCCAGATCTGAAGTCGGAAGTCCGCTTGAAGTTGCAGACAAGCGGGAAACAAAATAAAGAGCCAAAACTGGATTTGTGAGCTAGTAAGTCGATTTCAATATTAAGCAGGGAACTCAAGGATTGCGTTTTCTAGATCTCACATCACTCACAGGTCACAACTCTCGTTCAGGTTTGAGACTACAAGAAATGGATGCAATGAAGAAAAAACTGAACTTTTACAAAGCCTTGTGCAAAAATTTCTACATCTGGAGATTCCTAATGACTATTTCAAGCACCAAACAAGGAAAAATATACCACAAACTTCAAATCTATTGGAAACTAGCTCATGTTGTTCTAGCAAATCCATTCACAAACTAACACAAACGCCCACTGCTGAGGCCACATAGTTGAAACACATACACAAAAGCTATCAATGCAATGAGCGAACATCATCAACTACAAAAGACTAAATACAACAACCAAGCCTTATATTCGCAACAATTTCCGCTCCCAAATCTAGATTCATAAGCTGCAAAAACTGGCCGCCTTCATACTAGTCGATACATATTCCAATATTTTTTTTTTCCAAGTTCAAAACCAGAATCACATAACAACAAATAACAACCCCTATAATCTCCATTGCAAGCCTATACAAGAGTATTAAAATATTAATACAATCTTCACAGAATATCATCTCAAAAACCTATAATGGCAACTATACAAATAATACAATGCAAAACATATCAAATCAACTACAACCAACCAGCATAAACTTGATATAGGTTTTACTTAAAGTGTACCTATTTGTCATCGTAAATACATATAATTTGGATCAATGACTGCGACTTCATTGTTCTCACAATGTTAGATAACCCAGATCTGAGACCAACACAAATAAACTATTCAAAGCATATTAAGTCAACTACAATTAACCAACACAAATCCATAAAAAAGCAAAATTATCCTCATTAACCCAACAAACTCAGTACCATCAAAATCAAGAATCCAAAAAACAACCCTCAACAACATAAGATATTAATAATAACCTAATCAATCTCTTGAAGAGAAGCACCAGCAGCAACATCCTCAACACTAAACTTCCCCTTATTTGTTACCAACCAAAAATGATATCAAACAAAATTCACCCGGATCATTTTTTTGGATCGTTTCTTTCATACATTCTAGTAGACTCTGTTGTAGCGAGTTTTCACTATGTTTCATTATTTCATCAACTTCGCCCATTAGCTTTTCTTTTATTGTTTTCTTCTCTAAGACATACGTTTTGTTAGACATCTCTTAGAGAAAAACACAATAAAAGAAAAACTACTGGGCCAAGTTAAAGAAATAATGAAACATAGTGAAAACTCGCTACAACAGGGTCTGCTGTCTGCTGGAATGTATGAAAGAAACGATCCAAAGTATATGAAAGAAATGATCCGGGTGAATTTTGTTTGATATCATTTGGTTGTTATAATACTATGGTTTCTTGAAGAGATGCACCAGCAGCAACATCCGCACCACGCCCCTTCGCGGCCCTTGTAGGTCCCACGAACCACCTGCACCTCGTCGTCTTTGCGGACCGGGACTGATCGGACGTTGTATTTGGTTCGGAGCTCGGTTGATAAGGGTTCGCTCATTAGCACACGGCGGACGCTTGATGGGGCGGTGAAGTGGCGTTGCGGCACTTCCGGCGGGAGCTGGTGACTCGTGGGTTGTACTTCATTTTGGGTGGTTCAGGGAGATCTAGGGTTTGGGGCTTGAAGAACACAGCGAGAAAGATGATGTTTAGGATTGATATAGGAGAAGAGTATTGTGAATTAGTGTTTGGTGTGAAAAGACTAAAATGACCTTTGAAGTTTTTTGGTTTAGGAATTTAACCCCCCATTGTTTGTAGTGGCGGAGCTTGACCAAAAATTTTAAGGGGGCGTAAAATGATGGGACCCATTTTTTTTTCCTATCGTTATATTTCGGGTCGGGTCGGGTCGGCTATCGATTCGGGTCAAGTCAAATAATAATAGTTCCAAATAAAACTAAAAAGATTCATTCATTCAAAGGACCTGTTCTTAGACATAAAAATTTGTGATTAAGTTTATTGTGTGATGGGTAACCTAGGGTTAAACAAATAAGAGTTAAAATATATTTACAAAACTACGCATCACTTATATACAAAGTGGTAACAAACTTTACTTTAATTTATATATTGTATAATATTTAGGAAAAATAATTGGGAGGAGGCGATCCTATATAATTTTTTCTAAATATTTATACAATATATAAATTAAAGTAAAGTTTATTACCTACGGGGAGGTGATCCTATATAATTTTTAAAATTTCCGGATGAAAAATCGAAACCTATACACTTCTAACTGAAATATTGAGGTGGGTGGGTGCACCCCCGGGCACCAACAAACCTTCGCCTCTGATTGTTTGTAGGTTTTGAATATACCACCATTTGAAAACCGTTTGTTTTAACTCATTTAGATTTGGTCAGTAAAATGCTAAAATGGTCTCTAGGTTTAGATCACTTTTGTCACTTTAGTCTAAAAATGAAACTTTTTATATCTGGATCGATAAGGTTTCATTTATGATGTCATTTCCATCCAATTAGTAAACTGTTTTAGAATTTTTAGTTAACTTCTCTCATTTTTTTCCTCATTTAAATAAAGGGTATAATCATTATTTCATACCATAATATATTTTAATTAAATAAGAAAAATGGCAAAAAAGAGAGAAGTTAACAGAAAACTTTAACCCAGTTTGTCAATGGAATGAAAATGACAACAAAAATGAAACCTCAGGTACCCATATACAAAAGGTTTTCTTTTTGGATTGAAGTGGTAAAAGTGACCTAAACTCGGGGTCCATTTTGACATTTTCCTCTTTCAATTTTTATTAGAACACGACTTTAATTAGAAAACAACCAGCTAGCTTGGCCACACAATGTAACACCTCGTGTTACGAAAGTCAAAGTCAAAGTCAAGATTAAAGTCAAAGGAAGAAAAGATTGCTAATTGCGATCTGTCACTCTTTGCTTAATTACTGATTTGACTTCTTCGACTTGTAATAGAATCTTTTATTTAATCGCTTTACTTGTATTATGTGGAGTATCTATTAATAATCGATGTTTATCGCATGCTTTATCGCTTTATCGCTAATCGCAATCGCGCTCGCACCTTGATTAGTAGATTCTGAATATTGTTTTACGTGTGTGTGTTACTTGTGCATGTTTACTTTATGTTTGTGATGATTAATCGAAACGCAATCGCAACTCTATCGCAACGCAATTTAATCGCAAACGCTAAACGCAAGTTAATTAGGATGATTGTATGTTAGATATAGTATTTGTGTGTTTATTATCAATCTATCGCATCACTTAATCGAAACTCGCTTAATCGTATCGCAACGCTTAATACGCGAAACGCCGAAAACCAACTCACCGGAGCCACTCGATCGAGTGACCACTCGATCGAATGGCCATCCGATCGGATTGCCATCCGATCGGAGTGTCATCCGATCGGTGCCATCCTATTCGACACTTGCTCCTCCTTTCCCTTTTTGGAAACCTATAAATACCCTCCTATCATATCACAAGTGATGTGACAGCTCTCTCATTCGACCAGCAGCACGCAAGCCCTTCTTTCTCTCGATTTCTCGTGATTTTTGTAAGTTTTCAACTCAAATCTTGTACTTCTATGATCTACACACACTTCTTCATCATTTTCACCTCTGAATCTTAACTTTTAACCGTGAAATCAGCGGATTTGAGGTGTTCTAGGGTGATGTGATCATGGAGTTCTTATGAACTTCAAGTCTAGACCTCATTCCACTAAGAATAACTCAGATCTGAAGGATTTCCACAGGATTAAACATGATTTTCGCATAGATCTAAACATTTCATGGTTAAAGGATTAAAAGATGGGTTTCTAACTTTCTTTCAGCTCTTTTACACTCAATGAACTCAAAAAACCGATAGAATCGGAGCTCATTCAGGCCTTCCACTCCTCTCTAGTGATGTGTCGGTTTGAGATTTGGATCCTATCAACGAGACAACCGATTTCGGGATAAACATGAACAACCGTCAAGGAACAGTCAACTGGTCGGATTAGGGGGATCCCTGTTCGATCGAACGACTTGGGACTTAACGAAGTTCCGTTGTTTAGTACGTTGTCATACCGTCTCGAGCAAACTGCAAAACTTTCAAAAATAATCAAGCTCAAGACGATCAGGTTCGTTGGGACGGATTGCCGCCCGATCGGATTGCCACCCGATCGGATAGCCATCCGATCGGATTACCATCCGACCGAACTGCTATCCGATCGGATTGCACTTGGTTCCACACTTAAACATTTTCAAACTTTTCAAAGTATTTGAACGTCAAACGGCTTGCCGGCCGATCGGATAGCCATCCGATCCTTTAACATTTGGAACTTCGACACTTAACCATTTTCACGACTTTCAAAGAACATCAGTTTCTAACAGACTGCTATCCGATTGAGTGACCATCCTGCTGTGAACTTGTTCTCACTAAGTGTCCTGCCAATCGAATCGCTACCCGATCGAACGATCGTTCGATTGACGACCTGAAAGGTAGAGATAATTCTCTGTTTTCAAAATGCTACAACGAAAACTTCAAAGCCATCATACACAAACACATCCATCCCAGACGAATGTCAATCCAATCGAATGGCCATTCGATCGGATGACCATCCGAACGAATTGACATCCGATCGAATGGCCAACCGATCGGATAGCCATCCGATCGGATTACCATTCGACACTTAGACACTCTTCACCGTTTTAAGCGTCGTTCATCGCTTATGCTATCGTTAACTGTTCAGGTTAATCTCTCAGCGCTCCCTTCAATCCAAGACAGTGTTTATTTACTTAAACGCTATCAGTGAGTATACTCGAATCTTTTTTACTTTAAGCACTTTTGGGTGTTACATACGTTACTTATTCTAAATCACAATCGACACACAATGCAAAGACTATTTATACGCTGACCGTTATTGCATGCTACGTGTTATTTGATGAATGCTTGTATGTTATGTTAACACAGTGATTGTTGCCTGGCACATTAGCAACGATAGTACTATAGTTTGGACTTAGCACCTGTCGTGGACAAGGGTTGTTAAGGGCTTTACTTCACGTGTCCCGGTGGGGATATGTGTTGCGCATTCTATAACTAACAGTCACGTATGTGCATACTTCTCTGTCGATAACCTACTTGCCTTCACTTGGTTACATGTTACATGCTGGTTATGTGTAAACAATTTCGAACGCTATTATTACTATTAAACTTGTATGCACACCTTTACAATATGTGTATTGACCTCTATTTTAACGTATGTGACAGGTGCTTAGGATGCTTGCTTGTATTTGCTGGAATCAAGTTAGGTTGGAGTCTAGAAACAAAGATAATTTAATTATTTCTATTTTAATCTGAGTTGTCGGAACATGTTATTTGTCTTAGTGATATCGATGTCTGTAATGACTGAATTATTTGATGGGTTATGGTATGGGACATAATATTGACTATCCGGTAATTTAGTTGTTATGGAATTTCTCCTGGACAATCTGTTTCGCTCAGTGCCATGCCCCGATGTTTCTGTCATCGGTTGGGGTGTGACACACAATACCTACAACAACAGTAACAAAATTCAAACATCAAACGACCTATACTTAGCTCAATCTAGACTCAAAGACTTAGCTCTACTACTAATCCAATGGAAACTGAGATATATAATCTCCCTAAATGTTTTCAATTGTCACTGGTTTGTCCGATAAGAAGTATTTGTTTTTACTTTGTAGCATGCCATATACTCCAAAATGCCACCAACACTATAGCTGGGATAATCTTTCTCTTGTTTCCCTGAACTAGATTGGAATATGTTTATGGATCTCAATAAATATCTTATATGGTCTTTAATGTTTGATGCGACTCATCGTAAGTTATTCATCTAACAAGGAAGAACAACAATAACAACAACAACCGTACCCAGTATATCCCACAAATAGCAAAGCTATTTATAGGGTCTGGGGAGGGTGGGATGTAGACAGACCTTGCCTCAATCCCTAAGGATAGAGAGGCTGCTTCCAGAGAGACCCCCGGCTCTAAAATCATCAACATACCAACACACCAAGTCACAAAAATATATAAATATATAAATAAGAAGTCAGAGAGTATACCAACACACAACATACCAACATACCAAGAAAGTGATCAGAGAGTGACACAATATAATATATAACATGTATGATAGCATACAACATCATATGGGTATAAAAACAAGAAGGCAGTCCCCTGTAAAGTCACTTAAAAGATAAGAAAAATCTACGTCCCTAAATATACCTAAGACCCTACTGCAATATCTTCTAGAAGTCTTTAACCCTAATTCTACGCCTCCACGAAGTCCTATCTTGGGCCATGTCCTCAGAAGGTGCATCTCTAATAAATCATGCCTAATTTGCTCATCCTAGGTTAGTTTGGGTCTACCTCTTCCTTTCCTCCCCTCCACAGTGAGATTTTCCACTACTCTAACTGGTGTCGTCGTTTCCCTCCGCTTCACATGCCCAAACCATCTCAATCTCCCCTCATTAATCTTATCCGATATACTAGCCACTCCTAATCTTTCCCTAAAAACTACATTTCTTATTCGATCTAACCTCGTGTTTCCACACATCCACCTCAGCATCCTCATCTCTGCCACCTCCATTTTACGCGCTTGTGTCTTCTTGATGGCCCAACAGTCTGTTCCATATAGCATAGCAGGCCTAATTGCTACCCTGTAAAATTTCCCCTTTAGTTTAGTTGGGAACCTCCTATCGCACAAAACCCCTCTGGCTGCCCTCCATCTACACCAACCAGCCTGTATGCGATGGGTTACATCATTATCTATGTCACCATCTCTTTGTACAAACGACCCCAGATACTTAAATTTAGTTGCCTGCGGGACCAATTGATCCTCAATGGTGATTTGGGTGTTATCGTCATCGGCTAGACCACTGAAATCACAGTGTAGATACTCAGTCTTAGATCGACTAATTCTTAGGCCCTTGCTCTCTAAAGCTGCTCGCCACTCCTCTACCCTCTCGTTCAGGCACCTTTTAGACTCTGCAATCAACACAATATCGTCTGCAAAAAGCATGCACCATGGAACTGTCTCCTGGATCAACTTGGACAACTCATCCAAGACAACCGCAAAAAGAAAAGGGCTCAACGCAGACCCTTGATGGAGTCCTACCTCCACCGGAAAGGAGTTTGTATCCCCTACAGGGGCACGGACACTAATCTCTGTTCTATCGTATGTATCCTTAATTATGTCTATATACTTCCCAGGTAGCCCTCGACCTTCCAAAGTATCCCAAATCAGTTGACGTGGGACAGTGTCATATACCTTTTCAAGGTCGATAAACACCATATGTAAATCTTGCTTCTTCGCTCTATATTTTTCCATCAACCTTCTTAGAATATGTATCGCTTCTGTAGTTGACCTCCCTTTCATGAATCCAAATTGATTTACTGAAACCTGAGTTTCTCTTCTAATTCTAGTTTCAATTATCCTCTCCCAAAGCTTCATAGTGTGACTTAGCAGTTTGATTCCTCTGTAGTTCCCACAACATTGGACGTTTCCTTTATTCTTGTATAAAGGCACCACGACACTACTCCTCCATTGATCTGGCATTTTTCCAGTCTTGAAGATAAGATTGAACAAAAATGTTAACCATCGGACTCCATCTTCCCCCAAACACTTCCACACCTCAATCGGTATGTTATCCAGACCCACTGCCTTGCCTCTTCCCATCTTCCTAAGTGCCATCCTCACCTCTTCATGTGTGATCCTCCTACAATAGCAATTATTCCGTTGTCGCCTTTGAGTCATGGGATTGCTGCTATCTTGTTGGTATGCCCTTCCGTCATTGAAAAGATTGTGGAAGTAGGTTTACCATCTTAACTTAATGTCTTGTGCCTTGACCAAAACACGTCCATCCTCTCCTTTGATAAACTTTACTACTCCTAGATCTTGTCTTCTTCGCTCCCTAGCTTTAGAAATCTTGAACATGTCAAGCTCCCCCTCTTTTGTTTCCAAACGTTCATACATTTGTTTATATGCTGTGTTTTTTGCCTCGGTCACCGCCTTTTTCTCTTCCCTTTTTGCCTTCTTGTATATCTCCTTCATCTTCAGCCGCTCCGCCTCATCTGTGCACCTCAAAAGATCTCTAAAACTTTGTTGCTTATCCTTTATTTTGGTATGCACGTCTTCATTCCACCACCAGGACTCCTTATGCCCTCTAGTCTTTCCTGTTGTGAACCCTAGCGTCTCATTCGCCACTGTAGTGATTGTAGTCGCCATAGCCTCCCACATCCGATTTGCGTCGTTACCTAATTGCATCGATGTCATTGAGTTAACTTTATCTCTAAACATTATAATTTTTTCTCCCTTCAAGTTTCCCGAACGGGTCTGATGAAACAATGGTTAACCGGGCAGGGTTAACTCACTGGTCTCGTCAAGAAGGGTTAATCCCTTCCTCTCGAGGATCGCTGGCTGGATCACCGGTGGGTTGATCTCCTGCACAAGGAAACAAACCGTGACTCGTAACAAGGAGGATGGGGTGGGGGGGTGCTCCTTGTTACCACTCTCCGGCGTGAGAATCAGTAGTCTGCTTGGGAAGCAAAGTAAGATTGTAGTAGTAGTGAGGGCGTTGTGAAGAGATACCTCAAACCTGGTTTGGGGTTGGTATTTATAGCCGAGGAGTGAAGGAGGAGGTGGATGGATAGACTGACGGCATGCTGCACCTTTGCAGGTGTGTCAGACATGTCGGCCGTTGAGACGACGCCACGTCAGTCTGTCGCTTCCGTAGATCTGACAGGTGACTGCCATTGGTTCCACTTGCACTGTGGTGTCAGTCCTACTTGTTGAGCGTATAGGATGCGGTGCTAGCCGCATCGCTGTCTGCGGTAACATCTGATGTTATCGCGTCTCTTACTAGTGATCAAGAAATACGCGAGATGCGGTGCTGGCCGCATCGTCGCCTGTGGTGACTGTTGCTATTATCCAGCTTCCTTGTATTGATAGAAGTGTTCACTGGACGCGGTGCGAGGCCGCATCGCTGTGAATACTTCCGTTTTCATACACCAGATGTGATGCTATGTCGCATCACTCTACCGTTCTCATGTTCCATATAAGTCATCCTTCGTTACTAGATAGATTGGATTCACCCCTTGTGTCGATGCGTTCTCGCATGGGCACAAGTAGGTTGTTAACTGGTGGGGGTTTTGATAAGGGTAATGGTCACTCGCGGTCGATGCTGACGCGAGATCTGGGACCATACCCCTTCAAGTCCCCCCAGTCTAGTGTTGCTGCCACATACAAGTTGTATGTGGGAGGAGTACTGGACTATGGTGTTTAGAAGGTAGTTTGGAGTCTGGAGAAGATCCTAGACCATGTGGATGGTCTTTTCTGTTTGTAGATCAAGCTGGAGGTCTGGAAGGGTCATTTGACGCCTCTTCCGTACCGGTGAAAATGTTTCGTCTGATGCGAAATTCTCAGCCTTTGGCTGGTTGCCACCTGTTGGTGTGCCGAACCAACTGTAGGAATTAGTTGGAGGAAGTGTACAAACTTCGAACCAATCTTTGAGATGTGGTTGAAGGTGTGCACAAACTTCGACCCAACCTTTGAAGTGGTGAATGAAGAAGAGAGCATGTTGTTCCCATGATTGGATATCTAATGATGATTCCGTTCGTGGGGTGTTCATGTTCTTCCCATTAGCTCTCAAGTAACCGCACGTCTTTTGCGGTTACCTCGTTGCTTGACATTGTTGGCCATGGTTGTGGGAGCAACGTTGGGTACTTGCGTCATTGTTGGCCATGTTTGGTCGAACAATGTGATTCTGGATAACGGTCAAATAAACATGATCATAGCATGGTAATGCCCATCATTGTTTATTCTATCCAACGTACAAGTAGGGTAACAAAGTCATAAGCAGACTTGTTACCGCTTGTTCGATCGCTTGTTGTTCGACAAGGGCTCGTATGATCATTAGGGATCTTGTCCGCATCTCTTCCTTAGGCACCTTCCTTCCCGCTCCAGTACCGAGGAGTTTTCCTTGGAGTAGTTTCGTCCCTCGATGTGGAGTTAGTTGTGGCTCTACCGTAGCAACCATTTCCGGAAGCTATGGTTATGTCCGCAGTGACTCATGAGTGACTCATGAGTGTCTGCGGTTTTGCATTCCCATATTCGCTCGAAACGGTTTACCTGTATCTGAGATGCGGTTCAGTCCAAAGAACAACGCTGGTTCTGAGTATCTGACACACCTGAACGGGCTCGTGTGTGTCATTTCCGCATATTCCACGTGTGCTCGTGGGTAGTGCGGAAAGGTATTATACCCCCTTATAGTGTGGAGATATATATTTTTGCCTATTTTTAGGGGTATGTAAAAAAACGATATGCGGTATGGGTTATGGTGCGGTATACCAGAGAAACCGCATGCCGCTTGTAATTGGATAAGGTAGTCGCTTTTTGTTGCATACGTGGCTGATCTCACGTGTGAGTTGGTGGAAGTTGGTGAGATCTTTCTGGCATGTGCTGAAATGAAAGGACGTTTGCACTGCCCGAGGCATTAAATGCACTGTAGCAAAGAGTGTAAACGTCTCATATGTCAGGCGCGTGGGCGGCCACGCGCGCGTGATAACCGTCAGTGATGTGTGTAAAATGCAACATATAAATCACATCAATTAAGGCATAAAACTAACCCTTTTTAAGTACTAATGTTGGAAAAAGAGTGTTTTTGTCTTCCTTTTGTATTTTCAGGATGAAATGAGCTCAAAATCACAAAAGAAGAAAAAAGACAACTAATTCTAGCATAAATACAAGAAAAGGAACAAAAGTAGACTGCCCGGACCCTCAACGGCACCTCCCAAGGCAAAGAAGATAAAACAGAGACTGAACACGCCTCGTGTCCAGCGAACACGGGGGCGTGCCCAGGAAGCAGCAGAAAAGACAAACCAGTAGAAGCTTCCATTGCCCACCACGGGGCCGTGTCCAGCGGGCACGGGGGCGTGGTGAAAGTACAGCAGGCGCATTAATTGTAATTGCGAATTACAATTAATGAAGAGAGAGAATGTCAGACGGGCACGGGGGCGTGTCCAGCGGACACGGGGCCGTGCCCAGCCTTCTGTTCAGCCTATAAATAGGGGTGCTTGGCTTCATTCCATTTCATCCCTTGGCACACCACCTCTCTCACACTTCATCCACCACCCACCACCACCATAACACCATCATCCACCACCATCATCCATTGTCCATCGTAGAGTGTGTGAGTCGTCTCGGGATCCAAGATTGATCGTAAGAGTTCTTGACAATCAAGGCCATGTTTGCCTAAGTCTCTTACATTACTTGGTGAAGACAAGTGTTTAGTATAATACTTTTTATTTTTAATCTTTTGCACTTTTTATTTGGTTTTGTATTAATGACTTTAATAACTAGTTACTTATGTTGAAGGTGATCTTTCCTTATCGTTTGTCCGTGGTGTCTTGGCGTTATTTTACTGTCTATATAAAATAAAAGATTTTCACCATTCATATCTCCACGGTCTATATGGAGGTATGTTGGCTACCTGGTCGGGGGTTAAGGGAACGGTTTGGTAAGGGTCTTGCCCTTGTTCAGCGTTTAGAGGTCCTGCTTGGGACCTGGGTCAAATTTAGTAGGATCTCCTTCAATGCCCATAGGTATTGGATGGCGGGGATCCAAACTCTTTGACCCCCTCATAAGTTAACTACTATTAATACTATAACCCGGCTATTTAGGACTGTATCCCTGCTGACTCAGACTACTTAGCCGAGGGTAACGTCACCGCCGAAAGCGGGGCCTACCACAATTTGCATTAATAACTTAATTCATTATCTTCCAATAATCCGACCCTTTAGGATTGTATCCTTGCTGACTCAAACTACTGGGTTGAGGGTAACGTCACCTTCAAAAGAGGGGCCTACTACAATAACTAAGATAATCTCTTAAACAAGTGCAAAAGTGCGAAAATAATCAAAGGTTATACTAATACACGTGTCGGATCCAAGTGATTCATCTTGTCTATCTGTTTTTATTTTATTTTATTTTTCAGCATTTAGTTAGTTTTTATTTTTCTTAGTTTAAAACATTTTTCTCACTTTTTGATTTGGTTAGACGTTGAGGATAAACCGGTATTAAAAGCTCTTGTGTCCTTGGACGACCTCGGTATCTTACCAACACTATACTACGTCCACGATGGGTGCACTTGCCCATATGTGTGTTTAGTGTTAGTAAATATCGTGTTTTATAAATTTAAAACTTGGCTAAAAGTGTAAAAAGGGGCTTAAATATACATCTAAAATATATACACGCTAGCACGCATCAAGTTTTTGGCGCCGTTGCCGGGGACACAAGGATTTTAAGAAAGTTAGGAATCAACGGCCTAATCATATTTTTATTTTTCTTTAATTTTTTAGGATTTTTTCTTAGATTTTCAGCTTCTGCAGAGCTCAACACGGGGCCGTGCCTGCTGAACACGCCCCCGTGCTCAATCATTGGAACTGGCAATCCTGTTTTAAGTCAGACAGTAAGCTGAACACGGGGCCGTGTCCACTCAACACGCTCCCGTGCCCAAGATTCAGTTACTGAAAACAGAACCGTTAGATCCCGGCGGTTGGTAATTTCTGACACAAACATGAGTGATAGTAATTCTTTTTACTTTCGGCACTCTTATGGTTTGTGGTGTCGATTATGTGGAGGCGAACATGAGGAATTAAAATGTTATTTTCTCAATTATAGGCCCCACTATATAGACCCACCGATTCCTTGTAACCTTAAGAGGGGCGAAAGTAAAAATAAGCACTATCTCTCCCTCGAATGCGCCCAGCCAGATATTCTAGGAGAAATGCTCCTTGATGAGTTATTTCAAATAGAAGAACTAATTCTCAATTGGTCAAAAGAACTTAGGAAGGATTTTATAGATCCATCCCAAGATGATGACCATGAGGAAATGTTGGAACCGCATTCCGACAACCTCGTTGCTCCCGAAAATACCTTCATACCTAGAAAAGACGTAGACGATAGTCGTCCCTGTGTCGATTGTGCCGTGAAGGACTCCCCATCGACTTCGTTCGGTGCATACATAGACCTGAGCGATTCGGCATACACCTTCTTTAACGAGAGCCCGGAAAAGGGTTGGACTTGTCCACCTAGAATGAAAATAGGAATTACCCTCACCGATAACCTCTTGCGTTCTCGCCTTAGTATAGGACAATTAAGGTATCTTAGGCACTTTGGGGTTGTTCCAACAAATCAAGAACCACCCGATATAAATAAACTCCTTAGTAGCAACAAAACTCCAGGAAACAGCCTGCCGACACGGGGCCGTGCCCGGTCAACACGCCCCCGTGTTCACTCAGAAGATTCTCTGCTGATTCTGTCAGAATACGGACAAAATGTGTCAGGATTTTCTCTGCACACGGGGCCGTGTCCAGCGAACACGGGGCCGTGTCCAGTGTGCTGTCGTTTTCTTTAAATGCAGCCTGAATCCTGCTCATTTTTGACCACTTCACCAAGCAGAGATTCCTGGGATCTTCACATATACCATCCTATGTAAGTGCTAAAAGAAGGTTCCTAAGGACCATCTTGTCTTTTCCACTTTTGTTCATTTCTCCTTCTTCCAAAAATTTTTCAAACATCCCCTCCATGGAAGCTTGGAAACCCATGATTCCAATCTTCTATGTAAGGTTTGTAGGATTTTTGGCTGCAGATTCTTGTCTAAAGTTAGTTCTATAACTTTGTTTTAAATTATCTGAGCTTAGAACACAGTAAAAGTGTATTGAAATAATTTAAAAACCTAGAATCGTTGGACAAAAATCCTGCAGACAGCTGAACACGGGGCCGTGCTCACTAAGCACGGGGCCGTGTTCGAGGTACTGTTCTGCAAAAGTTTAGTTATCTTCGGCTTCTTTCGCAGAAAATGGCCAGCAGAAATAGCGGAACATCTTCGAGAAATAACCGAAATGGAAGGAGGTCGTCCACGGCGGAGGATTCCCTAGTAAACTACGTTTACGCTTTGAGGGAAGCCATAGACGAGATGACGGGAGTGGAAGAAGCATTGGTGGACCGTATTAATCATCTGACGGTAGGTTTGGAGGGCTGCCTGCGAGAAGTAAACCTCCTGCACCAGAGGTTAAACCTTCTCGCTTCCCCGCCTTTGGTTCCGGTGATAACCCAAAGGGCGTGGAATGTAGTACCCGAGGTCATCATTCCAGCCGAATGGCACGCCATGCACCAAGTGCCTCAACCAAGGGTGGTGCAAGGAGTCCCGGTGAGCATTCCTCCTCAAAACACAGAAGAGAATGAAGCTACCTTCTACCTCCCAAGGGAGATAGAAGAATGGCTTTGAATGACAACCGAGGAGCCATCGGCTAGAGAGTGTTACTACATCGGGAAGCTATTCCCGAAATTTTCCTAAATAAGTAGAACCCTTATGATAACCTCATGTATCCCCTAGTTATTTAGCTAACTTAATGTAATATCTCTCTGTGTTTGCAATATTATGATGGTTTTTAAGATTGATGGTTGTTTTGCGAATAAAACACACTCATGGTGGTAATGGATGAAAAAGGGAACGAGAAAAATGGAACCATGCACAAAGAACAGAGCAACCCGACACAAATCTCCATCACAGAAGGCTCAACACGGGCCGTGCCCAACCAACACGCCCCCGTGCTGAGCCACCTGCAGGAAAACACCCAGTTCAGGTAACTGGACACGGGCCGTGTTCAGCGGACACGCCCCCGTGTCCAGGCTTCTGTTTCAATTCTCTAATTTTTGTTACTGGCACTTGACCACGGGGCCGTGCCCGGTCACCACGGGGCCGTGTCCAGGATGCCAGTAACAAAAATCTTTGCTTTTTAAACCACTTTTACACATTCTAATCAACCAAAAAACCTTATTTTTGGACACATTGAGGACAATGTGTAATTTAATTGTGGGGGGGATGCTAAAACCTTGAATTTTGCAAATCCTAAATACAAGCCTTACACAAAACTCTATTGGAACCGCTAAGCACCCCAAATTTTTTTCAAAAACTTTTTCAATTTTTTTTATTTACTTGTCTTAGTTTAAGTTGGGAATAACAAGTTCTAAAAAGGTTATATTTTTACAAGTTTACAACCGATAGCGTCGTGATAACAAAGAACCAACATAAGAAAATTATGAAACGGCATAACAAGTCTAGTTAAAAATTTGATTATACATACTTGATCACATTAAAAACCCATTCCCACAAAAGTGAGCTTTGAGCCTTTATTGAGCATAAAAATATACATATTTAGACTAAATGCTCATTTTTCGTTTCTTGTGTGAATAGCCGCTTGGTTCTTACAAATCTAGAACTTGCCACAACAATACATTCCCGGTCCTTACCAACTTAAACCCAAGTAAGTAAGTGATGGAGGCATTAGGACTAACCATTTTTTTCAAAACCATTATTTTTCATTTTTTTATCACCTACCCAAAATCCCCCTAGATAGCCCCTTTGAGCCTAAACCTTTCATTTCATTACCCTAAAACCCTTTTCAACCACCAAAAACCATTTTTATTTTTCACCCTTTATTTTAGTAACAAGCTCGGTTTTCTTCGTAAACTCGCCTTTTTATGTGATGGAAAAAAATGATGAAGTCAAAAACAAACAAAAGTTATATAAAAGCTTGTTTGGAGAAATACTTCAAAATAAAAAGTCGCTAAAGACAAGGTATTTTACGAAAACCGACGCTTTTTACGAATTTTCACCCTTTTACTAACCACTAACCCAACCACCCACCGTTAACCCAAGCCTAACCCTTCACCCCAAAAGTCCTCTTGATATCTACAAAGGTAAAAAGTTAAAAAGGAGGAGGATTGATTGCTTGGCAAGCCTATGGAAGGCGTAAGTTCCATGCCGCTCTCGAGTGATTCACTAAAAATATACACCTTCGGCCAATGTGTTGAGTGATCCCCCGTGAGGTATGTGAACTTGTATATAAATGGAATTTTAATAAGGCATGCTATGCCCAAATAAGTAATTTATCTTATGAAACGTTCAAAATAAATCATAACGAATAGGATTGTAAATAAATAAAAATAAAACTTACAAAGACCTTGGATTCCCGACACTCTAGGACAAGCTAAAAACTTTCTCTTCTACCTATTCCATTTGGGATGTGTAAGCCACATTTAAAGAGTTTTGCTTGAAGACAAGCAAAAGTTCAAGTGTGGGGGTATTTGATGTGTGTAAAATGCAACATATAAATCACATCAATTAAGGCATAAAACTAACCCTTTTTAAGTACTAATGTTGGAAAAAGAGTGTTTTTGTCTTCCTTTTGTATTTTCAGGATGAAATGAGCTCAAAATCACAAAAGAAGAAAAAAGACAACTAATTCTAGCATAAATACAAGAAAAGGAACAAAAGTAGACTGCCCGGACCCTCAACGGCACCTCCCAAGGCAAAGAAGATAAAACAGAGACTGAACACGCCCCGTGTCCAGCGAACACGGGGGCGTGCACAGGAAGCAGCAGAAAAGACAAACCAGTAGAAGCTTCCATTGCCCACCACGGGGCCGTGTCCAGCGGGCACGGGGGCGTGGTGAAAGTACAGCATGCGCATTAATTGTAATTGCGAATTACAATTAATGAAGAGAGAGAATGTCAGACGGGCACGGGGGCGTGTCCAGCGGACACGGGGCCGTGCCCAGCCTTCTGTTCAGCCTATAAATAGGGGTGCTTGGCTTCATTCCATTTCATCCCTTGGCACACCACCTCTCTCACACTTCATCCACTACCCACCACCACCATAACACCATCATCCACCACCATCATCCATTGTCCATCGTAGAGTGTGTGAGTCGTCTCGGGATCCAAGATTGATCGTAAGAGTTCTTGACAATCAAGGCCATGTTTGCCTAAGTCTCTTACATCACTTGGTGAAGACAAGTGTTTAGTATAATACTTTTTATTTTTAATCTTTTGCACTTTTTATTTGGTTTTGTATTAATGACTTTAATAACTAGTTACTTATGTTGAAGGTGATCTTTCCTTATCGTTTGTCCGTGGTGTCTTGGTGTTATTTTACTGTCTATATAAAATAAAAGATTTTCACCATTCATATCTCCACGGTCTATATGGAGGTATGTTGGCTACCTGGTCGGGGGTTAAGGGAACGGTTTGGTAAGGGTCTTGCCCTTGTTCAGCGTTTAGAGGTCCTGCTTGGGACCTGGGTCAAATTTAGTAGAATCTCCTTCAATGCCCATAGGTATTGGATGGCGGGGATCCAAACTCTTTGACCCCCTCATAAGTTAACTACTATTAATACTATAACCCGGCTATTTAGGACTGTATCCCTGCTGACTCAGACTACTTAGCCGAGGGTAACGTCACCGCCGAAAGCGGGGCCTACCACAATTTGCATTAATAACTTAATTCATTATCTTCCAATAATCCGACCCTTTAGGATTGTATCCTTGCTGACTCAAACTACTGGGTTGAGGGTAACGTCACCTTCAAAAGAGGGGCCTACTACAATAACTAAGATAATCTCTTAAACAAGTGGAAAAGTGCGAAAATAATCAAAGGTTATACTAATACACGTGTCGGATCCAAGTGATTCATCTTGTCTATCTGTTTTTATTTTATTTTATTTTTCAGCACATTTAGTTAGTTTTTATTTTTCTTAGTTTAAAACATTTTTCTCACTTTTTGATTTGGTTAGACGTTGAGGATCAACCGGTATTAAAAGCTCTTGTGTCCTTGGACGACCTCGGTATCTTACCAACACTATACTACGTCCACGATGGGTGCACTTGCCCATATGTGTGTTTAGTGTTAGTAAATATCGTGTTTTATAAATTTAAAACTTGGCTAAAAGTGTAAAAAGGGGCTTAAATATACATCTAAAATATATACACGCTAGCACGCATCAGTCAGCGAAAACGGCGCTTGACACGTGGTGTCGCGCAATTCGTTCTTTTTGAACGTGATGATTCGTTTTCTCCCTCCGCATTAATTGCGATGGGTATATAAGGGGAAACCGTTCGTGGTTTCCCCTCACTTGTTCGAAATTTCAAAAATTTGCCGGTGAGAGAAACATTTCCTTTGTCTTCTCCAACGATATTTGTTGAAAATTCCGGTGAGGTTGTTAGTGTTCATCTTTTATATTCTTGATGGCTGAACCGTCAAATCCACATAATGTGGAGGGTGAAAACCCTGAACAACCTGTAGTGGATACTGATGAAGATGACGAGGACGACGTGGATGTTGCCGGTGGTGGCTTACCGGTGTTGAAGTGGTCGAAAGGTGATTTTAAAACCCTGATGACCACTGTTCAGATGGCCGACGAGTGGGATGCCACCTACCCACAAGAGGGGGATACCAGTGCCGATGCTCCGGCCGGTTATATAACTTTGTGGGCTGATTTTTTCAACGACGGCAACCTTAGGTTGCCGGTGACGGTGTTCGTTGCGGAGGTGTTGGAGTATTATCATCTCCATATCTCCCAACTTAGTCCCTTTGGAATGTTCCGAATCAGGAACTTTGAATATACATTCCGTGCCCATGGCTTGCCCATTACAGTTGAAAATTTTCGGCGATTCTACCAGTTGACGGTGAACACTGGTTTTTTCTCGTTTACTCAACGGCATGGGAGCTTGAAGTTGATGACGCCTCCTAAGGGTGTGACAGGCTGGAAGAAGAAATTCTTCTATGTTAAAGCCTGTGCGGTCTATGCCAGCATGTCTTTCAGGAATGTCAATGTTGGAGTTTCTGATGAAGATATTCCTGTTGCCACCGCAAAGATTGTGGATTGGTTCTCTAGGTTGCGGCCTATTGAACTCAAGAAGTTGGATAACAATCAGCTGTGGGTGTTGCGGACGATGCTCACTAGACCGGATAGGAAGGCAAGGCCCGTTTTGCGGGAAAAGAGTGGTGGTAAGTTTGCTACTCTCTGTTGTTTTTCTTATTTCCTAAGCCTTATAGTAACCTGCATGCATGTGTTGTATCAGTGGATGCGGTTGGCTTGTGGAGAATGTTCGAGCCCGATTTCGAGGGCCGGGTTGAGCTTATTGCGGTTGAGCTGAAGAAAGGCTTCAACCTTGAAATTGTTAGCAACTTCCGCGTACCGACGCGCGCAATGCTAGAAGCCCCTGTGCCGGGAGACGCAAGAGGTATGTCGTAAGTTGCATCTGTTTGTCCAGTTTATCTTTTTGACTGGTTTTCTTGATTGTTTCAATGCAGCTGTTCTTGCGGATTTGGGGAAGTTTGAGAAGCGCATCCCCAAAAAGCATGCGGAGAAAAAACCGGTGAAGAAGACCACGCGGGGGCGTGGCAAGGGGAGGGCTGAAGGCTCAGTTGCCCCTTCTTCAGTTTCTGAAGCCGCAGGTACCTATCGATCTTGTTATCGCGGATATACCGATTACGTGGTAGTATCTGACACCCTTGAGGGTTTGGGTGTTATAGGTAGTGGTGCGGCTGCGGGTGGAACTGCTGCGGTTCCCCCCATTGTTGGTGAGAAAAGAGGACCAGAGCAGAAGGCTGCTGGTGGTGGTGAACCAAAGCGTCGGAGACTGCAGACCAAAAGGGCTGCTCCGGCGCAAAAGAAACCTGCGGTTGCTGCTGGTAAGTATATCCCTTTTCATTGTTTTGCATGTACAATATGTTGGATTAACAATTGTTGCTCTTTGTGTTGCAGAATCCCAAGATGCAGGTTATTCTTTCTTTGACTTCCCTACGTCTCCCCTGCATACCGCTGCTGCGGGTGCGGGTGTACCGAAGGAGCCTGTTGTGCCCACGGAGCCTGCGGCCCCTTTTGTTGGGCCGGTTCGCGATCCCACCGTGGAGAAGACGGTGGAAAAGACTGCTGACCAGATATTCGACACTGTGGATTCCTCTGACAATCTGATCTCTCCTAATGAGGGTGATGGATTGGACTTGAGGTTTTCAGATGGTGGTAAGCAGAAATCTGATGCTGAGGTGCGGCAGCATGATGCTGAGCCGCAGAAGTCTTCTGCTGGTGAGAAGGGTACCGGTTCGTCTGCCGGTGGTGTGGGGTATGATGGGCCTCCAATTCAGCCTGGGGAGTCTGAATTGGAGTATTATTACCGCACCTATACCCAGGGTCGAAGTACTGTTTATCACCGACCCCCCTGGACTGTTATGCAAGGGGATGATATTTCCAACGACCCTTCTGCGTGTAAGGAGATTCTGGGTGGTTTGGGCACCCCCTTTGAAGTGGAACGTGCCCGTGCCGTCCCCCGTGAGTTGCGCATCAATCAACTCTCCACCTTGCTAGTAGGAAGTTCCATAGTGGCTAACGCTATTTTGGAAGACTACAAGGTGTTAGGCCGCAGAGAGGATGAAGCTGCTCGCTTGCGGGCTGAAGCGGAAGAGTTGGTCAAGGCTGCTCGTGCGGGTGCGGAGCAGCTTGAGAAGGATAGAGCTGCTTTTGAGAAGCAGAAGCAGACCTCGGAGTGGGCTGCCACTGCTCAGCTGAAACAGGTTCGTACTCTTGCCAAACTTCTTTCTGATGAACGCAAGAGTTGGAATGAAAAGTATTCCAATGAGCGCAAGAAGTGGAATGAATCTTGGGCGAAGCAGAATGACAATCTGTTTCGTGCTCGTCAGGAGTTGACGAATGCCAAGGCAGCGAACGTTGCCTTGGGCAAGGAGAAAGCTGCAGCTGAGGCAATTGCGGTTAAAGCGCAACAAGCAGAGGCCCTGGCTGTTAAGGCGCTGGAAGAGGCCAAGGAAACGGGGGCCCGTACTGCGAAGGCCCTTGATGAGGCTAAAGAGAGGGAAAACCGCACTTCGAAGGCTCTGGAAGAAGCGAACGCGGAGCGTACCCGCTTGGGTAAGGTTGTTGCCAGCCTTCAGGTATGACTTGTTACCTTCGTTTTATACTTCCCTGCTTTTTGAGAATGTTTACTGAGTAAACTGTTTCCTGCTCTTTGACAGGCTGAGGTTCAGACCCGGGAGGTCGCGGTCACTGACCTCACAGCCCGCATGACTGCAGCAGAAGAGCGAGCTAACACTGCTGTTGAGGCCAAGGATGCCTTGGCATCTTCTTTTAACCAGCTGGAGGCTGATCGCGAGTGGATGCGGAGTCATGGCATCGCGCGTGTAAGTATGTTGTGATGTTTGAGCCAAAGGTTGACCATATGCTGACTTTATTATCCTTGTGTTGCAGATTGTTCAGGCCATTATGGATGCTCCTGAAACCGCAGCTGGTTTGGACTTGGTCAAGCAGCGTGCTCGTGACGCTGGCTTTAAAGCTGGTTATAATCGTTGCATTTCCCATATGAACGTCATGTCCATAGGCGGTGTTATCAAAGAGCGATCCGGTTTTCGGGACGTGGATACCGAAGGTCGCCTGAACGCGGCCGTAGCCTCCTTTTATGATACGTCCCTCTCTTGTGTGGAGAAGTTGGACGACTGTTTAGAGGCTGCGGACTACGTTGACCGGCTGCGGATGCTCTATGCCGATGCAGAAGAGGAAGATCCCGCTGGTGGTGCTGGAGATGACGCGGGTACCAGCGGTACGAAATAGGGTTTAGGTTGGCAAGTGTGCCCCCTTTTTGTTTTCCTCTTGTATATACTAGGAATTTTATGTAAATCCATTAGGCATCGCGTGGGTGCTTGAATTTTTTGAATATAAAGTTTTTTGTTCAGTTTGTACAAGTGTTTTTAATTCTTGCATGTTTGAACGTATGTATGCGGAACTTTACCCATTTGTGAATGGGGTCAAGTATACTCCATACTTTTGTCGTATGAGTACGCGTCAATTCTGTTATTTACCCCGTTAGGGTTTTAGAATTGTGTAAGCTTTGTAAAAGCTTATATATCCGGAACTCTACCCATTTGTGAATGGGGTCAAGTATACTCCATACCTTTGTCGTATGAGTACGCGTCAATTCCATTGTTTGCCTTTTTGGGCTCAGGAATTGTGTTAAGTGTTAACAAAAAACTTGTTTATCCGGCCGGATAAATATGCAAGTCTTTTTGCCTTTTGCTGGCCTATTATAATATTTGTGTGTGGTTACCACTTTGTATGGGTATCGCGAATGAAGATTTTACCAATCTGTTTTTGGGATACCGCAAAGTGGAACACGCATTTGTAATAGTGGTAACAAACAATAATGTATAAAATTGCTTATTTATTTATTTGCCAATGGCCTGCGGCCCGCTATGTTACATAGAAAATGTAGGAACATGGCTTACATATAACAGCGTCGAAGCTGTTGTGCGTTCCATGTTCGTGCGATAGGTTCGCCTTCTAACGTTTGTAATTTGTATGCGCCTTTTCCTAAGACCTCTTTGATGAGGTAGGGTCCTTCCCATTTGGGGGCAAGTTTGCCTGGGCGCTCAGCATTAGATGCTTCGTTGTCGCGTAGGACGTAGTCTCCTGGATTGAAAGTACAAACGCGGACTCGCGTGTTGTAGTACTTTTCAAGTTTGGATTTATATTTGGCCTCATTGATGGCAGCGTTTTCGCGCCTTTCTTCCAAAAGGTCCAAACGATCCTGCGTTCTGTGATGTTGTCTAGTTTTTCAATAGCCAACATTCTAGGAGAGGGGAGACCTACTTCCGCGGTGATCACCGCTTCCGAACCGTAGACTAGGCTGAAGGGTGTTTCCCCATTGCTTGTTTTTGGGCTAGTACGGTGAGCCCATAGGATACTTGGGAGTTCATCGACCCAGCCACGCCTGGCTGTTCCCAACCTTGCTTTGATGCCCTCGACTAGGCTTTTGTTGATACTCTCAACTTGGCCGTTTCCTTGCGGATGTGCCACGGATGAGAATATGTGTTCAACGTGTAGTTCTTTTAGCCATTTTTGAAATTCGTCAGCAGCAAAGTTGGTGCCATTGTCGGTGACAATGCACATTGGTAACCCGAAACGCCAGATGATGTGTTCCCAAATGAATTTTCTTGTTATCATAGCAGTGGTTGAGGCGAGCGGTTTTGCTTCTACCCATTTTGTGAAGTAATCAACCGCTACTATGATAAATTTGACCGCACCCGGAGCGTCAGGGAAAGGTCCCACAACGTCAATTGCCCATTTCTGAAAGGGCCATGCGGTTGTGACGGGGACTAAGTTGTTCTTTGGCCGCAAAGTTTTTGGAGCATGACATTGACAGTCGATGCATTTGCGCAACTCTTTGATGGCGTCCAGGTGCATGCCGAGCCAGTAATACCCGGCATTCATGATTTTGGCCACTACCATGCGCGGTCCAGCATGTATGCCACATATGCCCTCGTGTATCTCTCGGATGAGGTATGTGGCATCCTGGGGGTTGACGCATCGTAGTAGTGGTCCTAGGTATGATTTGCGGTATAAGATACCGTCTCCCATTTGATAATGGCACGCTTTGTATTGTAGCTTGCGTGCCTCTGATTTGCTTTCGGGGGTCACACCTGATTGCAGATATGCGATAATAGGTGTCATCCATGATGTTGTACCGTATTGAATGATGTTGACTTGGCACAGGGGTACCAAAGGATTTTGCAGAATTTCGATGCGTATCTCCTTTGCCAAGTGCTGGAAGCTGGTGGATGCAAGTTTTGATAGTGCATCCGCGGACTTGTTTTCACTTCGATTAATATGTCGGATATTGAACGAAGCGAATTTGGATGTTAGTTGCAGGGCTTGCTCGAGGTAGAGGATCATGATATCCCCCTTTGCGGCATAGTCGCCGCGTATTTGTCCTGCAACCAACAAAGAGTCGACGTGTGCTTCCAGATGCTGCACGCCGAGTTTGACTGCTAAACGTAGTCCTGCCAGTAGGGCTTCATATTCGGCCTCGTTATTTGTGCTTTTGAAATCGAGGCGGATGGCATATGTAAGTTCTTGGCCATCAGGGCTGACGAGTCGCAGACCTGCGCCCGCACCTTCCTCGTTGGAGGCACCGTCGGTAAATAGTGCCCAAGTTTCTGAGGAAGATGGCGTTGGTGCAGGGTTTTGTGCTTGTTCGCATTCTTGGATGCGATTCACCAGTACTTCGGCAGCGAAATCAGCTAAGATTTGGCCTTTTATCGCGGGGCGCAGTTTGTAGTTCAACGTGTGCGCGCCCAGCTCTATTGCCCATTTTGCTAATCTCCCAGAAATGTCAGGTTTGGATAGGATCGGGGCGATCCTGTAATTGGTTAGCACTGTGATAACGTGATTTGTGAAGTAGCGTCGCAACCGTCTTGAGGCGTGCACCAATGCTAGCACCAATTTTTCCATTATTGAGTACCTTGTTTCTGGGTCGTTGAGCATCTTGCTGATATAATAGATGGGTGTTTGAACCCCCTCCCGCTCCACTATCAATACCGCACCTACCGCGTTGTCCGCGGCAGATAGGTATAATATGAGTGGCTCCTCCTTGCGTGGTGCGGTTAAGGTTGGGACTTGTATCAAACACTCCTTCATTTCCCGGAAGGCGTTTTCGGCCTCTGCGGTCCACTGGAATTGTTCTTTCTTTAAACAGTTCCGCAGGGTTTTGATGAAAGGGTAAGACTTAGCTGCATGGTTGGCTAAGAATCTGTTGAGTGCCGCTAGCCTGCCGGCTAGTCGTTGCATATCTTTCATCGATGAAGGCGATGGCATGCGCTCGATCGCCTGAACTTTCTCCGGGTTTACCTTGAATCCATCTTTTGTCACGATGAACCCAAGGAACTTGCCTTCTTCCATTCCAAACGAGCATTTCCCTGGATTGAGCTTTATGTTAACGCTTCGCAGAGTCTGGAATGTTCTTTCAATGTCTGTGAGCATGGTATTTTCCTCCATGCTCATGACGACTAGGTCGTCCATGTAGATTTCGGCACTTTTGCTTATTTGGCCGCGGAAAGTGTCGTTCATCAGCTTTTGATAGGTTGCGCCCGCGTTACGCAACCCAAATGGCATTTTTGTATAACAGTAATTCCCGGTGGGAGTGCGGAATGCCGTTTTGTCTTCATCCTCGATCGCCATTTGTACCTGATGGTACCCTTTGTAGCAATCGAGGAAACACTTCCATCTGAATGGTGCGAGATTATCGACCTTTTCGTCGATTTCCGGAAGTGCGTAACAATCCTTGGGGCAGGCTTTGTTAAGGTCTTTGTAATCGACGCACATGCGCCAGCCTCCGGATGGTTTTTCTACCATAACTGGGTTGGATAACCAAGTCTGGTATTTGACTACCCGCAGGATGCCTGCGGAGAGCAGTTCTTCGACTTGCTCTTGCATCGCCTGATTTTTAGCGGACCCAAGGTGGCGTTGGCCTTGGATCACCGGCTTTATACCTGGTGAGGTATTCAATTGGTGTTGCGCAATATCACGCGGGACCCCTGTCATGTCTGCGGGTGTCCATGCGAAAATGTCTTGGTTCCCGAAGAGAAGCTGCTTCAGGTGCGCTCTTGTGGTCGGGGACAAAGCGTGACCCAATGTAAGATTTTGTTCTGGGTATCTCGCGTTGAGAACCCATTTCTTTGGTTGGTTATTGGGGGTAGGCCTTGCGACCTTGGTCGGACGTAGTTCGTCCGTCATCATGACGTCTTTTCGTGCGTAGATTATTGCGACCCCCGATTCGGTTGGAAAACCGACAGCAGAGTGGGGGACAGATGTAATCATATTGAAATCGCCTTGGGATTCTCTCCCAAGGAGTACGTCATATCTGGAGGTGTGAGGTAAAACCATGAAGTTTACCTCTTCTATTCTTGTGTGTCTGCCGCTGGTAAGACGCACAGGAAAAGTGATCTGGCCTAGGGGAAAGACAGTTTCCCCTGCGAACCCGGCCAATGGGTAATCTACTGCTTGCAACCGATCTTTGTCCTCCTGGTCGAACTGGTTGAAGCATTGTTCGTAGATTATGTCAGAAGTACTGCCCGGGTCGATGAATAGACGCTCGGTGCAGTAATGTGCCAGTTGGCCTGTAATAACGACGGCGCGCCTATCGCGCGGTCCGCCTCGGACTTTTGGAAAGACGACTTGCTCGTCTTTCCAGTCATTGTCCGGCCTTCTCGCCGCTTTGCGCGGCCTACCTTTGCCTCCGTTGATCATGTGGGAGGAAGCCACGTACATGGTTCTCTTTCCGGAGGAGGTACCTTCGCCATGAGGGGTGATGCGCTTCGTGGGTTTTTGCCCACCTGGCAAAAGGTGTTGCAGTTTCCCCTCTTTTAAGGCCCGCTCAATCTCCAGCCGGAGACTGATGCAGTTGTTGGTGGTGTGGTCCGAGTCCTTGTGATACTCACAGTAGAGTGTGAGGTCCTGATTTTTCTTGGACTTCATCGGTTGGGCCGGTCGCAAGAATTGCGGGTCCGCAAGAAGGACCTCGCTTGGCGACATGTTGATCTCGGTCCAGTTCCCGAGAATCTTTCTTTGGTGCCCGGTTGTCCCGTTGAGGGCTGCGTTTCCTCGGGTCAAACGGGTTGGTCCGCGGGACGTATGGTTTGGAAATATCGTTATTCCCTACGTCCCGGTTGCGTTTATTGTTACGCTTGGACCCGTGGTTGGAAGTTTCGGCCTGGGGTTCTGCCTTTGTCACATGCGGTTCGAGGGACCGCTGTGTCTGGGCATATGTCTTGACTGCGGTCATGACATCTTCCCATTTTTTAAGCAAGCCTTCTTTGCCGGAGATGGTCATAACCATCTGCCTATCTTTCACGGCCATGATGAAATGGTTCCGTGTCATTTGATCTGCCACGTCGCCTATTTCCAGGCACTCCTTATTGTATCGGACAACGAATGCTTCTAAGGATTCGTTGTCTCTGCGCCAGATATTCATGACGTCCAACGAGTCACGCGTGTGACGTCGTTGTTGGCTGAAATGAGCGAGAAACTTGGCATGAAAGTCCTCGAATGAGTCCAGTGATGCCACTGGTAAAGAATCGAACCAAGCCCTGGCCAGACCCGTAAGGGTCTGGGGGAAAAAATTGCACCAAGTGGGTTCGTCCCACTGGCCGTTGCACCCTGCGCCTATGAAAATATTCATGTGGTCATCCGGGTCGGATGAACCACTATATTTCCCAACGTTGAATGGGAATTTTGTTGTGGTGACATGGGCGTGGGCTATTCGCGGGGCGAATTTGGAGTTTTCGGCCGCAGCTTTCGGCCTATAGGGCTGGTTCTCAGGGCGTTTTGCAGCCCTGAGGTATGTACTGCGGGGGTGAGTGGGAGGAACATAGTTGCGTCCTCCCGGTCTGCTGCAAGTGTCGTGTGAATCCCCACAATATGTACGGTCGTCCGGGTCGGTACGACCATACCCTTCGGTGTATGGTTGTGGGCCCAACCGGCTCTGAATTCCAGAGCCATGTCGGGATGCAGACCGTCGTCTGTCCTCAACATAAGGACCTAGGCGGGTATGCACTTGTCCCCTGGTGTGGGACTCGTATGCGGAATCATCCTCGTTGATTGTGTGGACCGAACAGTAAGATGATCCGCGGTCCTCACGTCTGCTTCTCGAAGCTGGACGTGAACGCGCCCTGCCTTCGTATTGTAAAATACGATCGGCAGGGGTGTGCGGTGCTGGGGTTGGCCCAGCTTGTATGTGCGCTTCCGCACAAGCGCGGTTGTATGTTGCGGCCAGCAGGGTGGCCTGTTGGTCATACCAGATGTGGGGGTCCATGTCCGGGGGGATCACAGATGCGTACTGTGATAAGTCATGCCCGAACGTTAGGGATGGACCCCTTTGCGTTGATGTGCTGATATGGCCTGGATTCGGTTCCGGTGGGGTACTCCCCACATTTCCTGTGTTGGTGGGGAGTGGATTATCCCCTGTAGTATTGTTTTGGTGATCAGTCATGATTTTGAGAGAGGACAAAGGATGATCGAAAAAGTGCTAAGAGTAGCGGTGGGCGCCAATGATGAAACAATGGTTAACCGGGCAGGGTTAACTCACTGGTCTCGTCAAGAAGGGTTAATCCCTTCCTCTCGAGGATCGCTGGCTGGATCACCGGTGGGTTTATCTCCTGCACAAGGAAACAAACCGTGACTCGTAACAAGGAGGATGGGGTGGGGGGTGCTCCTTGTTACCACTCTCCGGCGTGAGAATCAGTAGTCTGCTTGGGAAGCAAAGTAAGATTGTAGTAGTAGTGAGGGCGTTGTGAAGAGATACCTCAAACCTGGTTTGGGGTTGGTATTTATAGCCGAGGAGTGAAGGAGGAGGTGGATGGATAGACTGACGGCATGCTGCACCTTTGCAGGTGTGTCAGACATGTCGGCCGTTGAGACGACGCCACGTCAGTCTGTCGCTTCCGTAGATCTGACAGGTGACTGCCATTGGTTCCACTTGCACTGTGGTGTCAGTCCCACTTGTTGAGCGTATAGGATGCGGTGCTAGCCGCATCGCTGTCTGCGGTAACATCTGATGTTATCGCGTCTCTTGCTAGTGATCAAGAAATACGCGAGATGCGGTGCTGGCCGCATCGTCGCCTGTGGTGACTGTTGCTGTTATCCAGTTTCCTTGTATTGATAGAAGTGTTCACTGGACGCGGTGCGAGGCCGCATCGCTGTGAATACTTCCGTTTTCATACACCAGATGTGATGCTATGTCGCATCACTCTACCGTTCTCATGTTCCATGTAAGTCCTCCTTCGTTACTAGATAGATTGGATTCACCCCTTGTGTCGATGCGTTCTCGCATGGGCACAAGTAGGTTGTTAACTGGTGGGGGTTTTGATAAGGGTAATGGTCACTCGCAGTCGATGCTGACGCGAGATCTGGGACCATACCCCTTCAGGGTCCTAGGCCGAGTGTTCCTCTCCCCCTCAGTTAGTCTTACTTTTAGGGCTATATCTGCTACCAGCAAATGGTGTTGAGCCACTGCCTTCTCCCTTGGAATAACCTTGCAGTCCATCCACATCCGTCGATCTTCCTGCCTCATCAACAGATAGTCTATTTGCGTGTTACGTCCTCCGCTACTAAAAGTGATCAAATGAGATTCCCTCTTCTTGAAGAACGAGTTTATAATACCTAGGCCGTGAGCTGCCGCGAAGTCTAGAAGGTCTCTACCAGGTTCATTTCTATCGCCAAAACCAAAACCCCCATGTACCAACTCAAATCCATCACTATCCTTACCAATGTGCCCATTAAAATCTCCTCCTATAAAAATTTTCTCCTCCCTAGGTATGGCCCTTACTATCATATCTAGACAATCCCAAAATTCTCTTTTCTCTAGATCTCCTAGTCCCACATGCGGCGCATAGGCGCATACCAATGTCACTACTTGCTCACCTACTACTAACCTTAACACCATAATTCTATCGTTGTGTCGTATCACCTCAATCACATTCTTATGCAATTCTATAGCCACCAAAAATCCTACTCCGTTTTTGGTCCCATCCGATCCGGAATACAATAACTTATAACCATTGCACTCTTCTGCTCTACTTCCTTTCCACCTAGTCTCCTGAAGGCACGCTATCTGTAACCTACGTCTTTTAAGTGTGTCTATCACCTCCAACAATTTACCACTAAGAGTTCCTACATTCCAAGATGTCACACGTAAGCTACACCCTCTAACTCTACCCTTACCTGCACCTCTCGTCCTTGGACACGAGCTCAAGTAAAAGTCATAGCTTCTATTATCTATGATTACAACTAATAACTAACAACAAAGAGTTCGTAATACTCGAGGCAACACGTATCATACAATGAGTACCGGGAAGTCTGAAAGAGCCCACAAAATGTATTTAAAAAATGTTATTTTTATATATCACACTGGATATTGTGTGATATATAACAAAAGCTATCTTTAAATTAATTTTTAAAATCTCGCAACTGTTTTTAAATTCTTACAACTGTTTGAGCAAAATTTCTAATAGATAATGAAAACCCAAATGGTAAAATGATGAAAAATTCTAATTAAAAGAAAACAAGAAAGAAAGAAAAATAATATTCAGTGCATGTTAAGTCCAAGCATACATATAATTTTATGTCCAATTTCCAAGAAAGAAAATTAATATTCAGTGCATGTTAAAAGAAAACAAGAAAGAAAATCAATAAGAGTACCTCATTTTGCGAGAAACAGTATATTAGATCGACGGCTGAAGTAAGCAAAAACAGAGGGTCAGAAACTAACCTTCGTCGGAGAGAATCAAAAATCAACAACAAACCTAAAAGCTTGAAATTAGGACTCGCGGATCTGAGGATGATGTCAGGTTACGTGTGTGACAGCAGCTCGTCGGCGGTTGAAACTGCGGTGGTCTCCGGTGGTCGGAAAAGTGTAGGGAAGAAGAAAGACTGCGGTGTACCTTGATACTGTGCTTGTTGCCTGTCCTTGATCGGAGATTCGTCGGCGAGAAAGAGAGATTGACCTGTGCTTGTTTAACAAGGAAGAAAATAGTGTGAATTAGTTTGTAAAAAAATGGTGAATACAAAGACATTGGATTTAGTAATTGAAACAAATTTTTTTTGTTGATAACACTCACTTGACCTCGTGGGATTTGGTTCATGTTGAATTACGATTGTTATTTCAGGGAAATAAAATGGAATAAATTTATTGTAAAGCTTTTAAAGTTGATGAACTATTGTTTTATGTCAGCAAAATAGTCTATATGACGTATGAGTCAAAATATATATCTTTGTCTACATAGCATTCAAATATATAAGTCTTCTAGTAACCGATATTGGTAATTGATTTGCAAGTAATATACTTGAAATAGGCTAAAAGGCTTAACTAGAAGCCAGGCCCGTCTTTGAAATGTTAAAAAAACATTTGGGCCCAGAGCTAGATAAAAAACCGGACGCTACCTGCTCTATAATATAAAGTTATCAATCACATATATATAAAAGGTAAAAACCCACAATACGACGCTTATTGTTATAAAACAAATAAAAAAAGTAGTATAGCAATGTTGGACCTTTTAAAACTGAGTGCGTAATTTTACTCTTAATTATTTAGTTTAGGTTTAAATTTTGAACCTTTTAAAATAGTTGTAACTCAGAGTATTAAAACTGATCAATAACAAAACTAGAAGTTTTTAAAAGGGATCAAAATCAATGTATTTTTTCAAATCGATTTTGTTTACCATCACTCTCATATTAATATTAATTAATCTTTCTGTACTAATAGATGAAAAAACTTTTTTAACACATGTCAATCTCTGGTGCCTCGTTATATTATTTTTTTCAGTTTGTTTTCCATATTAAACAATAATTTAACTAAATATAACTTAGATAAGAATGATAACTTTTTTATTAAACAATAAATTGTCAAATTCATGTAAAGTAAGTTATTAAGAATAGCTTGATTATTGTATACATATTCGGATCCGAATACATTATATTTATTGTATATCTTATTGAATTGAATGTAATTGGAACCCCTTATGAGTTTCCCATGGCAATTGAGTGCTTAAAATTTAACTGAAACATCTTAAAAATGTAAATCTTGTGCACCAATACACATATATAGAATAAAGTGTTCCTGGTGATTTTGATATCTCAACTTACTAGCATGGTACAATATGGATTGGAAATGAATTAGATGTTACTGATTTCTCCAGTTGATCTGCTAAATGATATTTATGTATCAAAACTCTTAAAAGAATGAATGCACTTGCATAAATGGTCAAGATGAAAAAGGTCCCTGGTGGATTGATGATGCCTGAAGCATTGATATCAATACCTTAAGAAATATTTTGTAAAGTTAACAAAATATGCATGGACTAAAATAATCAGGTTGAGTGTTATACAACTCATGAGATATTTTGATAAAGAGCAATATAAGTTTGATAACATTATCCATCTTTATCAAATGTTCTTTCTTAAAAGTTCACTATAATCGCAGTTTACAGTGATAATGTCTGAGCATCATCAAGAGAAACTGTCGAGGTTTTAAAAGGGGAATTTTTGAATAACCCTAGCACAGTCTAATTATTACTCGACTTGTAGTTCCAGTATATTTGTAATCATACTTTTATTCATCTATCAAACCTCATTTAAAAGATGTTGGTGGGACATTTTAGTATGTACAGAGCTCAACCTTATAGTATGTTAAAGGTTGTTTAGATACTTTTTATAAGAAATGACTATTATGATCTACCATAGTAGGGATTCTCATTTCAAAAGTACCATGGCAAAAATGAAATTGTGTATTAATATTTCTTTCTAGCTATGCATGATAATAAATATATTTTTATTTAAATTTATCAACATAATATAGCACATGTCCAATGAGAATAATATGTGTCCATATTTTACTAACCCACCAAAGCTAGTTCCGTTAGTCTTGTAGATGTAAAGAATGTAACACAACATAGTCATGGATCTTATGGTATTTGTTTGCAAGAGGAAGCACTAGAAGTCTCACAAGAAGATTTTACAACATCCCTCAATATAAAGGATTGACTTCAAGGCAACAAACGACAAATCATTCTACAAAACTTTTGAGCAACTTTCGAGGAAGATGGACAAACATTACTTAATGGCTACATATCCAAATGAAAGGGAGTATCATACAAGTTGCACTCTTTTCCCCTTGACTAAGTTTTTTCCCATTGAGTTTTCTTAGTAAGGTTTTTAATGAGGCAACATACATAATCCAGAAGTATTAGGAGAAGAAATTACGCGCTACACTCTTTTTCCCTTAGCTGAGATTTTGTCCCACTGGGTTTTCCTGACAAGGTTTATAACGAGGCAAAATCTCAAAGCATATGAAGTTGATAACCAAGTGAGAGTGTTATAAATATATTTTATTATGTGATTATCAACTCATTAAATAGATTGACTTATTCTCCAAGACTTCCTCTCTTATTTATGTTCATTGTATTCCTTTGTAAAATACACACCTCAATCTCTTTGTCCTTTTATTCTCTCATAATCTTTTGCTATTAGCTGTCACATCATCTGTCACATAATATCCTTACAAATCCTTAAAAACCTCAATTTCATCTCCAACCCTATAAATATCCTTACCCTTCTTAATTCCACCTCATCACTTATCCATTACACACAATATTTAAATAAAACATTTCTTTTTTACTTTGGGCCCACCTCATCGCATGAACCGAGGCAAACTCATGCCCTTGTGCAAGGGCATCTAACCCAAGAGGGCATGTTAAGATAGATGCACTCCAATGGTAAGGATCTTCAAGGGCTTGTAAGGGCATCCCTCCAATGGGTGCATTGGAGATAGTCTTGGAATAGTTTCACAACAAATTTAATTTAGTTTAGAAATTGAAAAAATGAATTTGGGTTTATCATGTTTATTTTTGAAGTGCTCCTTGCAATTTGAAAATTTAGAGTTTTTGGGTTCAATTTAGGTAAAAATGAGTTACACTCTCTTATTATTGGTGGATTCATTTAGGTTTGGGTTCAAAAACTAGAAAAATATAATACTAATAATAATTTTAAAATATAACACAAACATATCATGTTATGAATTTACAAGGCATATAACAACTTTATTTATTGTAAGCATCTGCAATAAGCCTTGAATACATAAAATACGTAAAATATTCCTATACTAATAAATGAAAATCTTTTTGTACACGTATCTGGTGCCTCATCTCTTTTAATAATAGTATTACATATTAATTTTATACACAAAATATAATATAATATTAATTAATATAGTTAGATATAAACGTCTAAATTCAAATTTAATTAATAACTATCTATAACAAATATAAATGTATCAAATAATATAATAAATATAATATTATTTAATATAGTTAGAGATCAAACGTATAATTTCAAATTTAATTAATAGTAAATTACTTTTTGAGTCCATATGTTTTAGTGGTTTTAACCACTTGAATCCAAAATTAAAAAGTTTAACACCTTGAGTCTCTAACCGGTCATTCACACCCTCTGTAAAAAAAATTCAAAAAACCTTTTGTAAGGTTGAGTTCTCTAAGTTCTCACAACTCGTAGAAGTTTTCATTTTACCCTAACCATATATATTTGTTAAGATAAAATATATTATTTGGATATAAACAATGGTAGAGGATCCTGTAAAAAAGGCCTAAAGTGTGAGAAAGGTAAGAAAGAATCTCAACCATTAGATCTTTTGATCTAATGGTTGAGATCAATAGGGACCAAAATGTAAAATATTTTTCTTAATTGGGACTGAATTGAAAATTATAGGGGTAATAAAGTCTTTATATCCATTCAAAATAGGAAACTGTAAATCAAAATTCCTATAATTCCGATCTCTCTCTCCAATTGATCGTACAGTTTCTCTCTCTACAATTTCAAAACCCTAATGCCGTTAAACCTCCATATCGATCGAACAGCGACGACGATGAGCGGCAGCGACGAGCGGCGACGGCGAACGGGCAGCAGGAGTGGTTGTGCGGATCGGCAGCGGTGGTGCAGCAGTGGTGGTGCCGGAAGTGCCAGTGGTGGTGCCGGAAGTGGAGAAGATGATACAGAGGTGTTATTTTTTTCTTTACCGAATGGTGTTATATCTTGTACTGAATGGTATTATTTTTGTACTGAATGGTGTTTTTTTTATTTACTGCTGAATGGTGTTATTTTTGTGTTGAATGGTGTTATTTTTGTACTGAATGGTGTTGTTTTTGTACTGAATGGTTTTTTTATCTACTGCCGAATGGTGTTATTTTTGTGCTGAATGGTGTTATTTTTGTGCTGAATGGTGTTATTTTTGTACTGAATGGTGTTTTTTTTATTTACTGCTGAATGGTGTTATTTTTGTGCTGAATTGTGTTATTTTTGTACTGAATTGTGTTATATTCTTGTACTGAATGGTGTTTTTTTTTTATTTACTGTTGAATGGTGTTATTTTTGTGCTGAATGGTGTTATATTTTCTGAATTGTGTTATATTTAAAACACCATGTATGAACATGCTCTGAATGGTGTTATATTTATGGACGGTTATAAGTCCTAAAATCCAGGTTTTTCTCTCTCCAAATCCTTAAATCAAGGATTACCATATTTGAATTTGTTAATGCATTTACAATCCTACCCTTTTCAATTAATTTTAATCTAATGGTTGAGATTCTTTCTTACCTTTCTCACACTTTTGGTCTTTTTTACAATAACTCCACCCTATAAACAATAATCTATCTATACTATATTATAATGCATGAGGGAGAGGCATTTTAAGATACCCAAAAAATAAGAACTTTTCCCCCTTTTTATTTATAGAAAGATCCCTAAAATGAGGGTAGTTTGGTCTTTTAAACATTATTTATTTTTTAGCCCCTAAAATTATTACACTTAAATCCCTAAGGTTTTAACAAAATTATAGATAATTAGTTACAATTCACTCATTCATAACAAACTTATCATTTTTTACGTATTCTTGACATATCTTATAAACTATATTGTTTAAAAAAAAATCCAAAGATAGCATGACGACCTACACATTTTTGTCGACGTTTCGGTAGTTGTCTTGTTCAATATCGACGCACAAATTAAAAGGCACAAGTCGATTATGAGTTAATGTACAAGTAATTAATACTTGTGATCTAATGTGCCTAATCTACAAAAATGGGCTCCATCTATGCAAACAAAAACAAAAGGAATTAAAAGTACCGTAACATAAAATGAAGATACTTTCTGTCACATTTTATTTTATTAAAACTGCCTAATATCTATACTTAGATATATCTTATAAAAAACTTAAAACTAACCACAACAAACTTTCTAAATAAAGGGGTGGAAAATCTAAAATTAAACCCTAATGCACTTCTATAGTTACTACTATAAATATAGCAGGACACCCCTATATCTATTGCTAAACAAAGTTCAAAAAAATGGATCCAGATCTGAATTCAATTGTTGCGATAGGTCAGTTTTGTTATATCGCAGCAGTGAATATTTTTTTCTTTTATTTACTTTTATGTGAATGTTAACTTATTTGATTTTTCAGATTCAGTTGCATGATGAACATGCCAATTTAAACAACACATTTGTCGAACAAGCTTCTAAGGTATTGATTTTGATGGTTTTTAAGTATTATTTTTGCGTATATCTTTCATATTAACATGTTCGTTATGTTATTATATGTGTGTTTTATTGCAGAATGTTGGTGATAAAAGTATTGATATTATTTCTTATGGTGCAATGTTTAGTCCATACAAGTTTAATCTTCAATGTGAATTTAGTGAAGATGTAATTTTAAGGTTTATTTAATCTTTTTTTTTAACTTTTGTATTTAATTTTTGTCATTCATAGGGATCGAAAGTTTGAGACTCAAAGGAAGAGATCCAAGAGGCTCTCTTAATGGAAATGGAGTGAGATTATTAATTTAGACGATTCTGAGGACAATGACAAAGAAGAGGAATTAGAAGATACTGCCGATTCAAGCACAAACCAGAAAACCCGATTAAAAATACGTCGAGTGTCAATTCAGAAGCAGAACAGATTTCATGCAGTCTAATATGAAATCTATCAAGTGTTTTTATATTATTTTTTTCATTTTCAGATGTTATGTTTGACCTAGACGTATGAATAAAGTTTATTTTTTATTTAAACTTTATCTTTGGTGTTAATATAATGCAGTTATTAACCATACTAATAAAGTTTAAAATAAAGTTAATATCCTAAATTTACAAGTCAGTTGAACTTATATAAGTTAATATCATAAAGTTGCAATAAGTAGATATTGCAGTTAGATATAGTCAAGCTGAAATTTTAAAATATTGCAGTTATTCTTGGATATTAATATAATAATTTGCATTTATTAATTAAAAAGTAATAAAGTAATAAACTTTAAAGCTAAACTAAAAAACTGATAAATTCTAAACTGGGTTGCAAATTTTTAGGAATTATAAGTTCAACTATATTGTTATAGATAATATTAGTCAGTTCTAAAATAATTATTTACCAACTTGACTAGATACATAGTACTAGATTGTGTTGCATATTTTTAGGGATTATTAGTTAAAAGTAGACTCATATAGATAAGATTAGTTAGGAACTAAAAATTTGAACTTAATATGATATAAAGATAATAAAGATATAAACTCTTATCATCCTAATTTTTTATAAAAACAGTTATTGAAATTTTATAAAAATATAAATTTTTTATATTTGTAAAAAACCGAAATTTAACAATTTAAGTTAAAGCTCTAAAACGTACTTACGAGTCAAATACTATTTTTTATTTTTATAAAAACGAAAATTTTAAACTTAAAGTTTATTGGATGGGTACTATTTGGATATTTAGAAAAAGTTATGAACTTTAAAGAATAAAATTATACTTTATAATTTAACCAATAAAATAAACAAACTTTGCAATTATAACAACTTATCTTTTATTTTTTGTCTTTTGATTATTAATTTTTATTAAAAAAACATTATTTTTTGTCTTTTGATTATTAACTTTTATAAAAAAAAAAAAAAACAAAACTTTTACATATGTGTAAACTTATGACATATATCCACCACAATAATGTTATCATAAATATTATACGAATAAGAAAACTACCTGAAACGAGTGTCACAATGCAAAGTGTCGCCCCCGCCACATCGCGCGGGCACCCTGCTAGTTACTAATAAAGTATTAAATCACATGTACAAGTAACGAAAATATAACTGTTATTTTGTTTTACTAATTTATCTAAATAAGTCATTTCATTAATAAGGATTATATATAAGTTTATAATTTACATTTTTCGTTATTCAACCCGTGTAATACACGGGGTTGTAAGCTAGTGAAATAATAATATTAAATCATAATATCCAGCTTATCTTTTGTGTATTTAATGTTTTTTTACTAAAATATTTCTTTTATTTTTTTCTGTTGATTATCCAACATCAGGTAATACGTAAGCTTCTAACCAAATGTTATAAACCATGTAATACACAACTCTCTAACCTAATAAAAAATAAAGTGAGATGTAACAATAAATAAATAGTAACTCAAAGTTTATTTTATTAGAAAACACATTTTGATGACTAAATGTGTTAATAGATTACATTATTCGTGTAGACATGTGTTTATTTAGATCGTGCAATACACGAGTTTTTAAAAGATATAACTATTTTATTATTTAGTATATAAAATTATATTTATTCAACCCGTGTAATACATGGGGTTCTAACCTAGTATTGGGATTAAAGTAGCAAATGGATCATTAAAGATATTTTAAAATCTGTTCTAATCACCTTGTAAGGTCCTGATACGACCATTTCAAATGAAAACAATTTAAATTCACACAACCAGTTATGAGTCGACCAGCCGATGAAGTCAAGTTCCAAAAACAATGCCTTTAAACTAATAATCATAAAACAGGCAAAACTCTATGCATCTAGAGACTCCAAACAGGAATCAATATACTACAAACTACATATCTACTGAAAACTTACTCAAGTATGTTTCAAGCTTAAGATATAATCTACTAAGCCACACAAATGCTGACTGCTGAAGCCACATGATAATTGCACACACAAAAACCAACGATGCAATGAGCGAGCATTCACGACTCACAATCATCACAAAACATTAACTACAAAAGACTAAATAAACCCATTGTTCTCAACAAATTCCGCTCCCATATCTAGATTCATTAACTGAGACGCCAGAGTGATTTGATGTTGGAGGCCCCTGACTCAGCTTGAAGCCGCAGTCCCTAACTCCAACTTCAGGTTTGTTGAACTATTCAAGCTGGATTCCTTGACATTTAAACAAAAAAAGAAGTGATGTCGGGGAGGTTTCTAAGGAGAGATGAAAACCCATGAGATATAACTCAATTTCAAGCTTCAACACCAAGTCGGGAACCAAGGGTTATGATTCGCAACAAAACACAACAGACACTTCAAATCTATTAGCGACTAGAAAACCACACAAATGCAGTGAGCGAATGTCCATGATTCACAATCATCACGGTTTGTTACATCAAGCTAGTCACTATATACACCTAATCATAAATTTCAAGTCCTAAACCAAAACAATGTGGCAACAAATAACAACCTATTTGATCTCCAATGCAAACCTATCTGAAATTAATAAAATTCCAAAACAAATTTCCTAAATTATCATCTCAATATCCTATAATGACATAACACAAATAAACAATTCAAAGCATATTAATTCAACTACAATTAACCAGCAAAATTATCCTCATTAACCCAACAAACACAATCCATCAAAATCAAAAATCCAAAAAACAACCCTCAACAACATAACATATTAATAATAATAACCTAATCAATCTCTTGAAGAGAAGCACCAGCAGCAACATCCTCAACACTAAACTTTCCCTTACTCTTATCCGCACCACGCCCCTTCGCTTTCCTCTCAAGCAACGACTTCCTATCCTTATCAAGCTTCAGCTTCGTAACAACAACCTTCGACGGATTAATACCCACATTGACCGTCTGACCGTTGACCTTCTCACGAGTGATCCTCTCAACATGAATAACCCATTTGCGACGGTACACCTGCACAACCTTACCTTCGCGGCCCTTGTAGGTCCCGCGAACCACCTGAACCTCGTCGTCTTTGCGGACCGGGACTGATCGGACGTTGTATTTGGTTCGGAGCTCGGTGGATAAGGGTGCGCTCATTAGCACGCGGCGGACGCTTGATGGGGCGGTGAAGTGGGCCTTGCGGCACTTCCGGCGGGAGCTGGTGACTCGTGGGTTGTACTTCATTTTGGGTGGTTCAGGGAGATCTAGGGTTTGGGGTTGAAGAACGGCGAGAAGGATGATGTTTAGGATTGATATAGGAGGAGAGTTTTGTGAATTAGGGTTTGATGTGAAAAGACTAGAATGACCTTTGAAGTTTTTGGTTTAGGAAATTAACCACTATTGTTTGTAGGTTTTGAGTATACCACCCAATTGAAAACAGTTTGTTTCAACTCATTTAGGTTTTGTCACTAAAATGCTAAAATGGTCTCTGCGTTTATATCACTTTTGTCACTTTAGTCTAAAAAATGGTAAATTTTTTATATCTGGGTCACTAAGTGTCACCAGTTTGTCCGATAAGAAGTATTTGTTTTTACTTTGTAGCACGCCATATACTCCAAAATGCCACCTATTACGGATAATCCTCCTTGACTTACTCTCCATGGATTGCTCTACATCCATTATTCTCTTCATCAGAATTATTGCATACCCTTTACTTAAAATAGTTTCCTCAAATCACTCCTGTAAATGCAATATATATATATTGTAATCTCATTCTTGTAATCATTCATTCAAAACATAATACAGTGAATATTTGATATGGTATCAAGAGCTTCATAATATCTCCTCTGAGATTATCGATCCTCTCATCCTCCTTTTTTTTTCTCCTCTTCTGACCAATCCAGTAGCCATGCCGCCCAAAGCCGACGAACCTTCCACCCCGACCATCATTCACCTTACCGCCTCAAATCACTTCACAATTCGCCTCACCCCATCCAATTTTTCCGTCTGGCGCAAACAAGTTGAATCAACCTTGATTGGTCTAGATCTTTATCACCACATCGATGCTTCTTCCAAGCCT
The DNA here is from genome assembly GCF_002127325.2 of Helianthus annuus. Lineage (NCBI taxonomy): Eukaryota > Viridiplantae > Streptophyta > Magnoliopsida > Asterales > Asteraceae > Helianthus > Helianthus annuus. Next base: position 98,239,127 of record NC_035439.2, on the reverse strand, counting down.
CCCACAGCCACCAGCTCTGAGTACTCTAGCTGGTACAGACAAGATCAGATCTTGTTTAGCGCTCTCCTAGGAAGCTGTACTGATGTCGTTCAGCCTCTCATGTCATCCGCCGCCACTTCTCAAGAAGCCTGGCTACGATTGACCACAACCTATGCAAATACCTCTCGTTCCAGAATCATCTCGCTTAAGTCGAAACTATCCGCAAATCCTAAAGGATTACGTCCTGTGACCGACTTTCTTCACGAGATGCGGTCCATTGCGGATGAACTCGCCTTGGCGCAAGAACAAATTAAAGATGAGGATCTGATGATTCATATTCTGAATCAACTGGGTGATGAATTTAAACCCCTAGTTGCTGCTCTCAAAGCTCGGGACACAGCAATTTCATATTCTGAACTGTATCACAAACTCGTGGATTTTGAAAGGGAAATAAAAAATAACCCACAAAATTCACCTGTTGTTCACACGGCTCACTATACTCACACCCAACCAACTCGCGCCTCTCAAGGGTATCGAACTGGACATGGTAGTTCGCGCCAACAACGCTCACAAGGGCCTAAAACACCACACTACAATGGCTCTCGCAACAATTCTCGATCAAACAGTTTTTGCCAGTTCCGTTCCATCAATGGCCATGACACCAAAGACTGTCGCAAATTAGCACGTTTCCTACGTGAAAATAATATAACAGTCCACAATGACTCAGTTGTTAACACCACTACTCGCTCATCACCGGTTCAAGCTCCTTGGCTTTTTGACACGGGTGCATCAGACCATGCCGTATCCCCTCAGTCGAAAATGCACTCTTTATCGGACTATGGTGGTCCGGACGAAATCGTCTTAGGAGACGGAACATGCCTTCCAATATCCCACACTGGTGAAACTCATATCCCAACTTCTACTCGCCCTTTATCTCTTTCTAACGTTTTATGTGTTCCAAATTTGCGTAAAAATCTTGTTTCCGTTGCCAAATTATGCAAAACTAACCAAGTTTCTGTTGAATTCTTTCCTTCTTATTTTATTGTGAAGGATCTTCGCACGGGGGCGCACCTAATGCGGGGGGTCAACAACCATGACGTCTACTATGCTCCATCATCGCTTTATCCACAAATAAACACCATTAGCACCAAGTCTCTCCTTGAATTACATCACCATTTTGGTCATCCTTCTGTCAAGATTCTAAAGACCATTGGAAAAACTCTAGGTCATCAAAAGTCTACTTGTTATTCTAAATTTCATTGTGACTCTTGCTCCATTAATAAAAGTCATAAACGTCCATTTCATAATAACTCTTTTGTGACTACACAACCATTACAACTTATCTATAGTGATGTTTGGGGACCCACTCAAAAATCCATTGACGGTTATCAATACTATGTAATATTCGTTGATTATCACACCAAGTATGTATGGCTTTATCCAATGTGTCACAAGTCAGATGTATCCAAATTGTTTCCACAATTCAAAAACACGGTTGAAAAATATTTTCAAAAACCCGTAATTTCCATCTTCTCAGATAATGGAGGTGAATATCAAGCTCTCATTCCCCTCTTCCAAACCTTGGGGATATCTCACTTTACCACACCTCCGCATACACCCGAACAAAACGGAACCGCTGAAAGACGACACCGACACATAGTTGAAACCGGCTTATCTCTTTTACACCATGCGGGGTTACCCCTACATTTTTGGTCTCACGCCTTTCAAACGGCGGTATACCTCATCAATCGTCTTCCCACTCCGCTCCTTAACAACAACACCCCTTTCCAAATGCTACACACCATATCTCCTAACTACACTAAACTCAAACCGTTTGGATGCTTATGATATCCATGGCTTCGCCCTTACTCATCATCCAAGCTTCATCCTAAATCATCTCGTTGTGTATTCCTTGGATACTCAACTTCAAAATCTGCATACAAGTGTCTTGACATACTCACAAATCGGCTCTACCACTCTCGGCACGTCCAATTTGTTGAACATATATTTCCTTTTCGTGACCCACATAAGTTACCTCCATCCACCATACGGATTACCGACTTCTTAAACCTTAGCTCGTCATCACCAACTATGCCCAATTCACACCCACCCGACCATCCCTCATCCGACGTTCCCACACCCATCTTTAATCCTCATGTTAAGCCACCCTCCCAATCACCTACGGCCCAAACCCAACTACCATAACCTTCGGCCCATCTCCATTCACCACCACTTCCTGGCCATTCACATCCAGCAACGCCTACGCACCAATCCTCAAATGTACCCACATCCATTACGCAGTCGCCAATCCCACAAGCATCTATGGCCTCCCCAACTCACCAATCTCCATCTTCATCAGACTCACCTCCTCACAATCTTATAAACACCACACCTACAGACATACCGTCACTCTTCATACCTCCTACTAACACCCCAACCCCATCACCACGCGCTGCTAGAACTCGAAAACCAAACCCGAAATATTTTGGTGATAAATTTATCAACTCTACCACTGTCCATCCCATACCACCCACTCATGAACCAACCACAGTCTTTCAAGCCCTTAAAAATCCTCTTTGGAGAAAAGCAATGGATGAAGAATTCAATGCTTTACTCCATAATGGCACATGGGAACTTGTACATCCTTCCACTCACACTCCCATTGGGTGCAAATGGGTATTCAGGGTTAAAAGAAAACCTGATGGTTCCATCGACAGGTACAAAGCACGCTTAGTGGCTAAAGGTTTTCACCAACAACCGGGCAAAGACTACTTCGAAACATTTAGTCCGGTCACCAAGCCTGTCACGATTCGATTAATCCTATCCCTCGCTCTCTCCAAAAATTGGCCTCTACGTCAATTAGACGTCAATAATGTAGGACCGGTTTTGCGACCGTTCGATTGCGTAACGAACGTTTCACGTGCGGAATCCGTGAACGAACGTGACCGAACACACGATAACGTACTACTAATGTGATTCCATTGCTAGATTTGACGTGTACGGTACAAGAATCACAAATATACAACTTTCTCTCTCTACTTTCTCTCTCTAGAAAGTCTTCTCGAAGTCTTCTCCAAATCTTCTATCAAAATCTCTATCAAGAACTCTCAAAATCTCTATCCAATCTCTATCCAAAATCATGACATACCTCCTATTTATATGGTCAAGGCAACTAAATGAAAGTTCACACTAATTACAAGATTGCCACCTTGCCATTTCTAACTAAATATGACAATATGCACTTGATTCCTTCCGGCTTTTCACTACGACTCGGATTGACGAAGGCGATAGACAAAATATGCATCAACAATCTCCCCCTTGGATATTGCCGTAGTCAATCTCGTAGTGAAACTCGTAGCGACTTGACTTTCTCTCTCTCTAAAACTCGAACAAAGATGTAGTCGACAGACAACTGCACTAACAAACTCCCCCTTGGATGTTGACGGAATCTTTAGTGAGAGTCTTCAACTACTCTAGCTTAAACAGAATCCCGGTGGATCTGTCTTCAGCTTCCGTTGTTCTCTTTCTTCAGATTCTTCAGGCTCCCCCTTGCGTCAAGCTTCCGTGCTTTTGGGATCGACACCTGGCTTTGCGTATCAACAGATTGAATGTTGACGGAATCTTCAGTGAGAGTCTTCAACATGACATTCTCGGATATAGCTTGGTCTTCTTCAATAATTCTGCCTGGATCTTTCTTTCTTTGGCTATAACCTTCATCAGACTCCCCCTATCACCCTGCTAGGATAGTCGTCTGGGATTTGTTACCACCATAGAAATTATCTCCTGACTTCTCTCTGTTCAGCTCATCATCTACATCATCTGCATATATCTCAAACACTCTATCACAAACAAATAAAGTTGTGATTCAACTTAATGAATCAACAAATCATTTGAGAATTTTTACAAATTAAACACTAATCACAAATTTGAAACATTTCAATTTCTAATTCAAATTAAAAAAATTAATGAATCATTTTAAACATTTCAAATGTCTTAACCAACCTGTATGTTCATCAAGTTTAACCTTTGAGATTTTGAAAATCAGCTCTTCACCATCAGTTGTCAAAAATCTTTTTGGATTTTTGAAAATATGAAACATAAATGCAAAGACAGAAATTTAAATGCAAAACAAACATATTTTTGTGAGTTTGTGCAAGAGGATCATATCAGTTTTTGAGACATAACACAAGCACCGTTAAGCTTTTAATCGTTTTAAGTTCTAAACGATTCACGTAGATTGACGATATAGTTGTCCTCTTAAATTTTCATACAATTTTCAATCTATTCAGGATACTATTTAAGTGTTTTATGAACTTAGTTCAATTCATGTGTCCCACCTCTTGAATATACTCCCGTATCCAGAATCCCAATATTCAGTCTTACAGGTATGAACACTACAATGATGTCTGTACATAAATTAGGAGAAAGATGCGAGAACTGAGGGATCTCAGGTCAGAACTTCCGTTCAGCAGAGAGATATCAGCTTCGACTTAGCAGTGTGTCCCCTTTAGAGGATCTTTTCAGCTACAACAGATGATTATCAATTTTATTGTCTAATCATTCTGAGGGCTATAATGCTATGTTTCAAGCATTTTGTGGAAAGTATTAGCCAAGGACTAGGTCAGAACTACCGTTCAGCAGAAGTCCCGGAATAATACCCCAGACATCATAGAGTATAAACACCTAGTATATCAGAATACGAGACCTTTCAAACGAGATTTCAGGGGTTACCTATATATCCAAGTAGTGTTCCCCACGAATTTCATAAGTTTGAAATTTTAGGTTTATATCCCGAATAAATCTACTAAATGTACAAAAACCTATCGTCACATCATCAGTGAGACCGTTTATCACATTTTACATTACATTTCTTTAGCGTGCTGTGATAGTCCACTGATTTACTATCATTTCCTCTTTTTCACAACAAAACTCATTTTTAAATTTTAATGTTTTTGACATTTTCAAATTTTCTAATTTTTTTAAAATTTTTCTCCCCCTAAAATCAAAATATGTTTCAATTTTGATTTTCTGGGAAAATTTGAAACAAACTGTACAAACTTGACAACCTGATGAGAATCACTTCAATTCTCTATCCACCTGGCATAAACAATCAGAACTCCCCCTCACAACAAACTATTTTCCCATTGTGATTTCAAAACACTTAAGTTTGTTTTAATCAAATGGCTTTTCCGGAAAACTTAGTTTGTTTACCAAACAGTTTAGGTACGGGGTTACTTCATCATCTTGTTTTCTACACAAAAGTAGGAAAATCCAAGTACAAGTTAATGTCCTTGATTTACCATATGCAGTCCAGAATCCTCTGTACCACTTGTAAAACATTCACAAACACAACCAAACCTCTTTACCGTTTGCATGATTGACGTTACCGAATAAAATTCAAGAAAGATGCCGATTCATGATCCACGATACCATCTTGGGATCTCCGGCAATTCCTGCAAAATCTTCAAACACAGATTTAAAAAGATGCCGATTCATGCTCCACTCTTACAAACCTGGGAGCCCGGCAAGTCAGGTTTTTCATTTAAAAAGATCCACCCAAGCCCGACCAGCCTTGGGTGTTTTCGACAATTTTACCTCAACCAATGGCTCCTCTGGCTTTGACGAACCAGAATCATTGCCTGAATGTGGCTTGTCTGACTTTGACCTGTCAGATTCATTGCCGACATGTGGCTCCTTTGTTTCCGAAGAAACAGATTCATCGCCAGGAAGTGAAAACTTCAGTTTCTTCTTCTTCTTATCCTCTTTAGTCCTCAGATTTGTATCTGAAGAATTCATCTTGCTTGAGTTTGCAGCCGAGGAAGTTGATTCATCAGAACTCTTAATCGATCTGTCCGGTGAACCCGAGGACAAAATCTTCTCCAGATATTCTCTGGCCTTCTTCCTCTTCTTTCGCAGTTTGTCTTTTTGCCCCTGAGAAAGCTTCACTTTCTTTTCTTGAACTTTAGGTTCTTGGACCTTCTGTTCTTTGATTTTCTGGTCTGAAACTCTCAGTTCCTTTGGCTTGACAGTGACTGGTTTCTTTGCCAATTTCTGAGAATTAACCCTCAATCTTTCACTTGATTTCCTTGGGCAATCTCTGGCAATGTGTCCTTTGATTTGACAATTATAGCATCTTCTTGTCTCAAATCTCTGTCTCTGGCAGTTAACAGCAATGTGTCCTTGATAACCACATTTGTAACACATTCTGTTATCGTACCAATCACCATTTTCACACCAAACGCTCAGATCATAGCATTGTCTGGCTTGGTGATATTCCTTCCTCAAGTTTGCTGGTTTTGACGCTTTAGCACTGTGGTTCGTCCTGCACCACTTATTACCAACAGTTTTTGAGTTTTCATTTTTTACTTTTTGTAATTTTTTATTTTGATTGGATGATCGATCTGATGAACTTTTATTATCTTTTTGTTTCTGTTCCACTTTCTTCTTCAAAGGCTTTTGTTTAGAACATTCACCTTTTTCGGTCGATTGCAAAACAGTTTTCTGAAATTTTTCTTTCAAATTTAAAAACAATTTTTGTTTTTCTTTTTTAACATTTTCATCATCAGGTGTCTCATCACAATCTTCAACTTTGACAATGTCAAAGTTTGTGACATTGTCACTTATTGGAACAGAGCTGATTGGTTTTGGACAAGGAATATTCAACTTGTCAGATGAAGCCACAAAACCGATCAACTTCTTTTCAAGATCATCAATTCTGTTCCTCGAATTCTCAGCTTCACTTTCAAGCTGAGATATTCTCCCAAAATGAGACTTGATGGTTTTTTCATTTTCATTTTTCAAATTTTCAAGAACAGATTTTTCATTCATCAGAACTTTAATCTGTTCCTGAAATTTTGATTCATTAGCTTTCAGATTTTTGTTTTCAAGCTTAATCCAGAAATCCTCATCTTCTGACGATTTCTTTTTGCTTTCAAACTCTTTTTCCAGCTCTTTGATTTTTCTTTCGAGCACATTCACATTCTTTCTCCAAATTTATAATTTTCTGAAGATGTGAATTGATCAGTTTTTGCTTCTCAATATTGTTTTGACTAAAAACATTTCTCCCATCTTCAAGAACTTTCAGTTGATTTTGAAATTCTTTTTCACTTCTTGATTTTTCAATTTCAAAATCTTTAATTTTCTCTTCAAAAACTTTTTCTTTTTCTTTCAACTTCTTGTTTTCAAATGTCAAACTGTTCAATCCAACCAACAGTTTGTCATTTTCAGCTTTCAACTTCTCACAATTTTCCTTCAGAATAAGAATCTGATTATCATCAGTCTGTTTCTCATTTCTCAACTTCTTGATCTCCAATGCCAAACTTTCCGCATCTTTCAAGAGTTTGTCATTTTCACTCTTGAAGCGGTTACATTTTGAGCATGCTGATGCAGAACTTGAAGATCCAAACTCTACAGATTCTCCAACCTTTACTGATATTTCCTTTGTTTCTTTCTTGTACGTACCTGCACAAACGATTTTTACAAAATCAAGAGGTTTTAATTTTCATCAATATAACATCCTCTTTTATAATCATATTTCATGTTTTGTATTGCACCAAAACATATGCAAATTCTATTGTTAATCTCAGTAATTACATCCAAATTGATTTTATCTAGATTTCCCAGATTCAGTCTTTCTAAATTCTCTTTTACTCTATTCATCAATATCTTCTTTTTATCAAGATTTTTAAAATAACGTTTTCGAAGTTTATTGATGAAATCAGATGGATGTAATTTCGAATATTTAGGTTTTTGTTTTAACTCCTCTAACACATTATCCCATTCAGCAGGTAATGCGGCCTCCAACTTTGATGTCATTTCAGTATCTGTCAATTTTATACCAAATGACTTTAACTTGTCCATCATGTAATCAAATCTTTTTTCCATCTCTGTCAAACTCTCATTTTGTTGACAAGCAAAATTTTCAAGTCGGAGAATCCAAATATGTTTATCATCTTGATCAAATGAATTCGTACGATATCTCCCAAATCCATTTATCCTTCCAACAAAATCATTTTCCTTTTCGTCAAATACCATCGTCATTTTTCGCAAAAACAAACCCGACACGTTTTTACCTTCAAATGGCGGCACCTCCAGTCCACTACACTAAACAATAATCGGGCCGATATCTAAGTGGGTTGGTGCTTAAGCTAAAAGTTAAAAGGGCCGACAAATGATATTGGGGAGGTGGATTTTGGGCGGTGGCCAATGGATTAATGGGGCGGCTACTTGAATCCAATCAACAAACAAAAATAAACATGGGCGGTGGAAATTGAATTGGCCGACAAGTGCGAGTGGGCTTTGAGTGGGCTTTGAGTGGGGCGGTGCTAATATTATCTGATGTTTTAAAATGTTATTGGGTAGTGAAATGTAAGTGGGGCGGTGTATGTGAGATAACGGTGGTGTATGTGAGATAACCGACAACCCTCAATTCAATAGGCCTGCAATTTACTGTTTCGATGTAGAAGATGACAAAAGAGCGGACCTAAAGATGACACAATGAGCGGTTCCAGACATGTCAAATAAGCGGTTCAACACATTTCATTACGAGCGATCCACCTAATGAAATTTCGAGCGATTCAAGATCATTGATTATGAGCGAACCACGATGAAAGCCAAATAAGCGGTCCTGAAATGTTCAAAAAGGCGATCCACAGCTGAAACTTTTACGCGAATTCGGACCGAAAAATCAAGATTTCTCCAAAACGGCTTGGAGTTTCGGGCTGAAATTTGGTAGGATTGTAGATCGGGTCTAAACGCACAACATATCCAAAAATCAGACGATTTGGACCGTATTTACCTGTTCAATTTGACGTTTTTCAGTAAAAAACGTAAGAAACAAGTAGAAGATGAAGAAATAGGAGAAATCGGATCTGAATCGGCTCAAATCTGGTACGAAAACAATGTGTTTGATCAAGCAATCGAGCTCCTAGCTCTGATACCACTTGTAGGACTGGTTTTGCGACCGTTCGATTGCGTAACGAACGTTTCACGTGCGGAATCCGTGAACGAACGTGACCGAACACACGATAACGTACTACTAATGTGATTCCATTGCTAGATTTGACGTGTACGGTACAAGAATCACAAATATACAACTTTCTCTCTCTACTTTCTCTCTCTAGAAAGTCTTCTCCAAGTCTTCTCCAAATCTTCTATCAAAATCTCTATCAAGAACTCTCAAAATCTCTATCCAAAATCATGACATACCTCCTATTTATATGGTCAAGGCAACTAAATGAAAGTTCACACTAATTACAAGATTGCCACCTTGCCATTTCTAACTAAATATGACAATATGCACTTGATTCCTTCCGGCTTTTCACTACGACTCGGATTGACGAAGGCGATAGACAAAATATGCATCAACAAATAATGCCTTCTTACATGGCACATTGCATGAGGATGTTTACATGGCCCAACCACCGGGATACACTAACAAACAATCACCGGATCATATATGTAAACTACGTAAGTCCTTGTATGGACTTAAACAAGCACCTCGAGCGTGGTATTTAGAACTCACCACATTTCTATTATCTTGCGGTTTCACTAAATCACAATCGGATGCATCACTTTTTATTTATCATCACAATGGCAAAACTATATACTTTATGGTATATGTGGATGATATTGTCTTAACAGGAAATTGCACAAAATTTATAGAGGACTTTGTGGCAAAATTATCCAGCAGGTTCTCAATCAAAGATCTTGGTCCACTTCATCAATTCTTGGGGATTGAAGTCATCCCAACAAGTTCTGGTTTGTTCTTGTCTCAACATAGACATATTTCGGACCTCCTGCAAACTGTTCATATGGATGGAGCAAAAGATGTGTCTACACCACTAAGCTCTTCTGAACCGCTCTCACCTGATGACGGGTCCACTCGTATTGATCCAACTCCATACCGCAAGATCCTAGGCTCTCTTCAGTACTTGGCCTTTACACGACCAGATGTGTGCTTTGCGGTAAACAAACTATCGCAATACATGCATGCTCCAAAAACAAAGCATATGCAGGCCCTTAAACGAGTTCTACGGTATCTAAAAGGTACAATTTATTACGGGTTGTTTCTCAACAAAAACACTCCGCTTACTATCAATGCATTTTCTGACTCGGATTGGGGTGGAGTTGATGTGTGCAAAATGCAACATATAAATTACATCAATTAAGGCATAAAACTAACCCTTTTTAAGTACTAATGTTGGAAAAAGAGTGTTTTTGTCTTCCTTTTGTATTTTCAGGATGAAATGAGCTCAAATTCACAAAAGAAGCAAAAAGACAGCTAATTCTAACAAAAATACAAGAAAAGGAATAAAAGTAGACTGCCCGAACCCTCAACGGCATCTCCCCAAGCAAAGAAGAGAAAACAGAAGCCTGAACACGCCCCGTGCTCAGCCAGTACGGGGCCGTGCCCAAGAAGCAGCAGAAAAGACAAACCTGTAGAAGCTTCTATTGCCCACCACAGGGCCGTGTCCAGTGAGCACGGGGGCGTGGCGAAAGTACAGCAAACGCATTAATTGTAATTGCGAATTACAATTAATGAAGAGCGAGAGTGTCAGACGGGCACGGGGGCGTGTCCAGCGGACACGGGGCCGTGCCCAACCTTCTGTTCAGCCTATAAATAGGAGTGCTTGGTTTCATTCCAATCCATCCCTTGGCACACCACCTCTCTCACACTTCATCCACCACCATAACACCATCATCCACCACCATCATCCATTGTCCATCGAAGAGTGTGTGAGTCGTCTCGGGATCCAAGATTGATAGTAAGAGTTCTTGACAATCAAGGCCACGTTTGCCTAAGTCTCTTACATCACTTGGTGAAGACAAGTGTTTAGTGTTTTGGTCAAAAATCACACAAGGATATTGTAACCAAACTTTATGAAAACGGGGTATGATGCTTGGTTAATTATGAAAGTAAAGGATCACTTCTGTGATAAAGATGCAAAGACACAATGATTTATACGAGGAAAAAGCCCTTGATCAATGAATGACCTCCGGCATAAAAAACCTCGGGTGATGGCAACTACCGATCACCAACTTCAATATAACAAAAATATGATTACAACTTTGGATGATAATGAGCTGAGTACAAGGATCACTATTGATTTTGGTGTCTAAGTGTGTGAGAGTTGCGTTGTACGTCGTGTGTCCTCTTCCGAATGAGGAAGAGTGGTATTTATATGTGTGTAGGTGACCTATTTTAGGTAGTTCAACTAATATTCAGCTCATTACCCCTTTAGAAATGAGATACAATCTAGCCTAAATAGCCGCCCATAAATCAAGCCTTGTTTCCATATCCTGTGCAACGTCTATCTTTAATTAAGCTCTTGCCATAATTGTGAAGACGCGTCCTTTGATCATGATGCTTAGAGCGTATCCTGCTAGATATTCCTGCAAAATAACATTGCATTAAGCGAAGATGATCGTTAGTATGAGGATCCTATAATGTCCCATGATCCTGATCCTGAAGTCCTGCTGAGGATCACTGTCTGCCAAAGAAATAAGGATCACTGGTTAGGATCATGTGTAAGGATCACCTATAATAAAAATCCAGCCCTAACAATTGCCCCCAAAATATAAGGAGTTGATTGTAAATTAACGAGTTATATTTTGTTTTGATCTTATCTCTAACGGGCGACTCCGGATAACTAGCCGTTACACATGGACTAGCCGTTGTGATCATGTACAAATCACTAGTTAATTTTTCAAATTTTCTGCTACAAGAGAATTGGTTATTGAATAAGTTAACTAAATTGGCAAATGAAGTAATAGAGTAAGGGGGAAGACTTAGCAGCCACTTAAGAGCTGATCCAGTAAGAGTGGATCCAAATCCTTTACATAGGCATGCTTCCTTCAACTTTTCTGGGATAGGATTGATTTCCATCCTTTCCCTGTATTGTGCTATATGCTCCTCTGGATCCGTTGTGCCATCATACAGCTTCATGGTAGGGATATGGAACCTTTTGGGTACCTCTGCATCACAAATTGGTGGTGCAAAGCGAGATACCTTGTGGCTTCCATCTGCAATCTCTGGGATAGGCTTGACTACCCCTGGAACACTTGAGATCATGTCCTTTAGTTTCTGTAATTCCCTGGCCATAGCATGATTGGTACCTGTATCCTGCATGAATCCAAGGTTAGTGGTAGGATAATTATTTAAAGTGTTACCTCCCATTGGGTTCAAGTTAGGGAATCCATATTGCTGGGATTCCGGAACAACGGAGGGACCAGTGGAAGCAATGGTCTGCATTGGAATGAAGTCCCCTTGATGGACATCTAGACTTCCTGTTTGCAAACTTTTTAGGGATCCTGGCATCTGTAAGGATCCTGGTATCTGGGATGATCCTGGAACAAAGGAGGATCCTTGAACCTGGGATGATCCTGGAACAAAGGAGGATCCTTGGCCCTGGAATGATCCTGGAACAAAGTAGGATCCTTGAAACTGCTGTGCCCCCGGATAGGCTCCCGGATTCATGAAGGATCCCATGTATTGAGGATAGGATCCTATTGGCTGAAAATGTGAATCTGATGTCTGAGTCATTGCTGCCGAGTTGAGACGTGATCCTCTTGACTCCCCTATGATTTGCACGTCGGGGATCCCTGATGGCTGGGAAGTGATCATTGGAGTATCGAAGCTCAAGGATTTGGGCATCAGTGGGGAATGATCCTCTGCCGCTTTCTTTTGTCTTTTGAGGTCTCCAATTTCCCTGAGGATCCTGTCATTAGTCTCATCCTGTCGCTGCATACGATCCTTCATCTGCAAAATTAAAGCAAATACATCACTAGTACTGGGAATAGAAGAATTCATAGCAGAAGAAGATAAAGGTTTAGAGAAAGTGGGAGTTGATCTTTTCTCAGTATTTTTCTGAGATCCTGCAGGTGGAGGAGGCAAAGTAATCTGTGATGAGGTGACTGCAGACATCGCCGTGGACGTGTTCTTCAATGATGAAGCCGTGTAACTCTTTGAAATGATTTCGAACAAAAAGATTTTCTTATGAATGAAGCACCAATTGCCCCACGGTGGGCGCCAAACTGTTTTGGTCAAAAATCACACAAGGATATTGTAACCAAACTTTATGAAAATGGGGTATGATGCTTGGTTAATTATGAAAGTAAAGGATCACTTCTGTGATAAAGATGCAAAGACACAATGATTTATACGAGGAAAAAGCCCTTGATCAATGAATGACCTCCGGCATAAAAAACCTCGGGTGATGGCAACTACCGATCACCAACTTCAATATAACAAAAATATGATTACAACTTTGGATGATAATGAGCTGAGTACAAGGATCACTATTGATTTTGGTGTCTAAGTGTGTGAGAGTTGCGTTGTACGTCGTGTGTCCTCTTCCGAATGAGGAAGAGTGGTATTTATATGTGTGTAGGTGACCTATTTTAGGTAGTTTAACTAATATTCAGCTCATTACCCCTTTAGAAATGAGATACAATCTAGCCTAAATAGCCGCCCATAAATCAAGCCTTGTTTCCATATCCTGTGCAACGTCTATCTTTAATTAAGCTCTTGCCATAATTGTGAAGACGCGTCCTTTGATCATGATGCTTAGAGCGTATCCTGCTAGATATTCCTGCAAAATAACATTGCATTAAGCGAAGATGATCGTTAGTATGAGGATCCTATAATGTCCCATGATCCTGATCCTGAAGTCCTGCTGAGGATCACTGTCTGCCAAAGAAATAAGGATCACTGGTTAGGATCATGTGTAAGGATCACCTATAATAAAAATCCAGCCCTAACAATTGCCCCCAAAATATAAGGAGTTGATTGTAAATTAACGAGTTATATTTTGTTTTGATCTTATCTCTAACGGGCGACTCCGGATAACTAGCCGTTACACATGGACTAGCCGTTGTGATCATTACGTCATAGATGTGACAATCCCTGCAAATCATGATTATAAATAGGAGATAGGGTTAGGATCATTCTGCATTTAAATTCAAGATACACTCCCTTTATATTCTGCACCGAAGATTGATCAGGTATCCTTCTCTTTCTCTCTTTCTTTTCTCTTTGCTCTGTTTTCTGCTTCTACTCTGTTTCCATCCCGTCACGAACATGTTGCTCCGGAATTCTCCACACAAGGATCCCAAGAAGGATAGTCCCTTAAAAAGCCAGGGAATTATCAAGGATTCTCCTACGGAGAGGTGTTGCTTTACTGATGTTCACATAGACAGAATTCGTCATTGCTTTCCGGCGAATGCTGTTTTCAAGTCCTTCACACCTACCGCTCTGAGTGACTCTGTTTCGGATACCTGGGTGGCTTTTCCTGCTACTCCATTCACCATAGGGTATTCATATCCTTTTCCATCCTTCACCCAATCCTTCTTTTCTTTAACCGGCATCTCTTATATCCAAGCTATGCCGATGATCTGGAGGGTTCTGTATACCTTCGAAAGGATCATTGAGGAGAGAGGGATTGATCTGGGGATGACGGAGTTGGCTGCACTTTATGATCTTACCACGTTTGGTTCTCATCGATATTTGTTGAAACGGAAGGCCGGGGAGGATCATCCTGTTTTGAAAGTTACCAAAAATGACACAAATTGGAAGCGTTGTTTCTTCTTCGTGAGAAGGGATTCCCTCCCTAATGGGAATGATCTGCCCAAGGAGTGGGCCACTCATGGTAGGGTAGAGGATCCTCGAAGGATCACTATCAGTCCTGTCTCATTTGATGGAGATCACTAATGTCTTTTTTCCTTTGCAGCTATTTCCATCGCTCATCCCAAGTTAACCCCTGCTGCAAGAGAAAGAGTTTTAGCTTTTAAAAGGCTTAATCCTGAGGTCAGAAGTTGTCACACCCCCAAAATCCACCTGCGGAGTATCACCGCTTGGGAGCGTGACATGACCAGGATCTTAACCACCAATCATATTGAACGTGTAATATAGTTAAGTATAGCGGAAGCATTTAACCAAACAATAATATTAATGTATGAATCATCATTAAGTGTTGAAATAGCATTCACGATCCTTTGCCCACAACGACCTGCTCCTCCTTGTGCAAGCTCCATTATGTACCTAAGGTCCTGCAAGGCATGCAGCAGAGAATCAACAACTAGTTGAGCGAGTTCACAGAAAGTAAGTTCAGTAATAGAAATGGTATAGCAAGCATTGCGTTCGTTCATCTAATCATGCATCGTATTAGTTCGTTCATTGATCATGTATAGTATTGGTTCGTATCGCGGGCCCTTTCGGCATGTATGCGAAGATTGGGGTTAATACTCCCAAATATCCTAGACTATGTATATTTGTATCGCTGGCCACCCTGGCATGTGTGCGAAGTTCTAATATGTTTAGTTCGCAGCCTTCCCGAGGCATGTGTGCGAAGATCAGTCATAATTATCGCAGCCAACCCTTGGCGTGTGTGCGAAGATCTGTTCAAGAAGGTATACTAGTCTAGCCGTATCTTATCATTCACCACCCTCACCCTGAGGACTCATATCATTATGTTCCGTTAACTAAGTATGTACGTATATTTCATTCAATCCCATTCCCACCCTGGGAACCCCTTGCCTTGGCTGTGTGAACTCACCTTGGGTTGCTCGGCAGATACACAAAGAGAAAGGGAGAGTTTCTTGAACTAACGGTGGTCAACCACGTCCTAACAGGGTTACCACATAAGTCAGGTTTGGTTCAAATATCGCACGTATGTATCACATAATTTAACATGTTGCTAGCATGCAAGGATCATGGTAAACACGTATGAATCATGGCAAACACGTATAGCACGTTTATCAGTCAGCACGTTAAATACACCACTCGTACGATACAAATGCCCTAGCCCGATCTATTCCCGGCCCAACTTAACATAGGCAGTCCAACAAGCAGATAAGAAAACAAGTCCAAGAACATAACAGTCATAAGATTGGGCCCGTGACAATGTAGGCCCAAAACAGTGTATGTGCATAGCCGGTCTCGAGTCGCAACGGGGATCTCGAGTCGCAACCGGGGTTACGAGTCGCAACAGCTGAATACGAGTCGCAACGGGTGGTCTCGGCTCATCATGGTCCGGTTACGAGTCGCAACGGGACTCGCAACCATGGTCTCGGCTTGTGCTGTTGTGGTCTCGAGTCGAGATTGTGAGGTTCCGACTCGCAATCCATGTCGCAACCGGATGTATAACTACTTTCCATAATTCATGCACAATTATTCCGTGATATCAGCTAACAAGTTTGGCAGTTCCACAATCCGATTAAACAACAATCAATTCAGAATCAAGCATATTCAATCAGCCTTAATCATCATCCAATCAAGAAGAATAACAGTTCAATAGTCTATGTAACACATATATTCGGATCATGTGATTTATGAATTCAGGAACTAGCATGCAACCCTAATGTGATTATAACATGCATAATAACAATCAACTATATTATTTTAGTCTGATCACATTCATCCAACTCTTAGATCATCATACAAACAACCCGAAACATATAGCATGTTAACCGATTTATCAAGCATCAACGATCACTATCTGATTAATATCATACATCCGAATCTAAGTTTAGATCATAAGTTATGTTCACATCTACAATTCTAATCGGTTCAACCTAATCATAACATAACATCATTCAATCAAGAAAACACTAATCACTAACCGATTGAAAGGAGAGTAGGATTGATCCGTGCACAAAGATCTTCGATGAGGGGAAATCCTTGGCTGCCTTCGGTTTGCGAAGAAGAGAGGGAGAGTTTGTGTGTGTTTTCTAGGTTGTCAAGTTGTGTAAAACCAAACCCTAATGAGGTGTGTCTGCATATATACGTATATGCGTAATAAGGAAGTGGGCCGCAACCCCCACTTGGGCTGCCATCTAATCGGATACAAGTGACACGGCTCAAAGGTTTGGGCTTATGTGAGTGTTGTGCGATCGGGTTTGATGTGTGGTTCGGGTTGGGTTCGATTAATACACACATAATAAACACACATATTAAACATAGCACATATCAAATAATCATTCACTTAGTAAGTCAAGTTCATATAGTCATAACATGTTCATAAACGTTACACAAAGATAGGTCTAAAGTTCGAGTTGTCACATTATCCCCAACTAATTGGAAATTTCGTCCCGAAATTTGGTATGCACTCACTGAGGAAGCTAGGTAACTGTGTTGTTCACTGATTTTCCTGGGGTGTCACATCCTCCCCCCATTGATCTGGAATTTCGTCCCGAAATTCCGAAGTAGTAGCTTCAGTCTCAGTAGTGGTAGCATTGGTTTCGAATAACTGGGGGTACTTTTCTGTCATCCTGTCTTCGCGTTCCCAGGTGTACTCTGGGCCACGTTTGGAGTTCCAACGAACTCGAACAAGAGGGATTCTCTTGCTTTTGAGGACCTTCACATCCCGGTCCGTGATTTCTACTGGTTCCTCGACGAACTGCAACCGCCCGTCGATAGTGAGTTCTTTGAAAGGAATAATGAGGTTTTCATCTGATAGGCACTCCTTTAGGTTCGACACATGAAAGACCTTGTGAACTGCCCCGAGTTCAGCTGGTACGTTCAATCTATAGGCTACCCTGCCTATGCGTTCGATGATCTCGAATGGTCCGACATACCGCGGATTCAGCTTGCCCCGTTTGCCAAAACGAACTACACCCTTCCAGGGTGAAACTTTTAGTAAAACCCGGTCCCCGACCTGAAATTCCACAGGCTTTCTACGCTTGTCCGTGTAGACTTTCTGACGGTCGCGTGCCGCCGCCATGCGTTGTCGTATCTGTGCAATCTTTTCCGTGGCGTCCACTACAATCTCTGGACCCGTGATCTGACTATCCCCCACCTCTGCCCAACCGAGAGGTGACCGGCATTTACGCCCGTACAATGCCTCGAATGGAGCGGCTTGGATGCTGGTATGATAACTATTATTATACGAAAACTCCACCAAAGGGAGGTGCTTTTCCCAGCCGTTGCCGAAATCGATATCGCATGCCCTAAGCATGTCTTCTAGAGTTTGGATCGTACGCTCAGACTGCCCATCCGTCTGAGGGTGATAAGCTGTGCTCATGTCTAGTCGTGAGCCGAAAGATTTGTGCATCGCTTGCCATAGCTCTGAAGTGAATCGTGCATCGCGATCCGAAATGATGAAGGTGGGCACCCCGTGCCTCGAAACAACTTCTTTAAGGTAGATGTCTGCGAGAGTGGAGAACTTATCCGTTTCCTTTATAACTAGGAAGTGTGCAGACTTGGTGAGTCGATCCACGATCACCCATATAGTATCATTCCCACGCTGGGATCTAGGTAGGCCTGTAACAAAATCCATGGAAATTTCTTCCCATTTCCGTTGCGGTATCTTAGGCTGCTGAAGTAGGCCAGCTGGTTTCTGATATTCAACCTTGACTCTCGCACAGGTCTAACATTTTCCAACGTACGTAGCCATGTGGGCCTTCATACTAGGCCACCAATAAGTAGTGCTGATGTCGTGGTACATTTTATCCGACCCTGGATGTATCGAATAGCGAGACTTGTGTGCTTCATCCATTACAAGTTCGCGTAAACCGCCATAGAGAGGGACCCAAATCCGGCCCGTTACATAGTAGGCGCCGTCTTCCTTTTGTTCCATTTGTTGTCGTGAGCCGCGTAAGGCTTCGGCCTTGACGTTTTCGGGCTTCAGTGCTTCTGCCTGAGCATCTTGTATCTGTGCAGGAAGGCTAGACTGAATCGTAAGCTGTAGCGCTCGCACGCGCTGAGGTAAAGTGTCCTTCCGACTGAGGGAGTCCGCCACAACATTGGCCTTGCCTGGATGGTACTTGATGGCGCATTCGTAGTCGCTAAGTAGTTCAACCCCTCGCCGTTGACGCATGTTCAAGTCCTTCTGCTTAAGGATATGCTCGAGACTCCTGTGATCGGTGTAAATCGTGCACCTGGTACCGTACAGGTAGTGTCGCCATATCTTAAGCGCGAACACATCAGCTCCCAGCCCTAAATCGTGCGTCGTGTAGTTGCGTTCATGAATCTTAAGTTGACGTGAAGCGTAAGCAATAACCTTGTCGCGCTGCATTAACACACATCCAAGTCCCCGAACGAATGCATCACAATAAACCACGAAGTCGTCTGTGCCCTCTGGCAGAGAGAGGATAGGTGCACTGCGAAGTCTATCCTTTAGGTGCTGTAGTGTGATCATGGCTATCCTTAGGTGCTGAAAAGCAGTTTCCTGGGGATCTCCCCAACGGTAGGTGACACCCTTCTGTGTCAGTAGCGTAAGTGGCTGAGCAATCTTCGAGAAATCCTTGGTAACCCGTCTGTAGTACGTGGTGCAGGCCAGTTTCTGGTCGAGGCTACCTTGGATGGATCGACACGGATCCCATCCTTGTTCACTACGTGGCCTAAGAAGTGGACTTCACGAATACTATGACGAACTTGTCTAGGTAGGGTTTGCACACCCTGTTTATAAGGTCCTTAAATACGGCAGGAACATTCAAATAATATCAAGCCATCCATCATATGAAACATAAAGTACAGTAGTTAAAATAATTCATAAAACCAAATACGATTGATGTTCAAACCAAACTTTGTTTGAGTAACAGAGACATAATAATGAAAATCCAAACGAGTTATAAGTTCAAATATCGTTCACAGCGTCTCCTCGTCCCAACACGAAAGCTCGACCTCTTGCCTCGTTGCCATTGTTGTTGTTGTTGTTCCCATTGCCCTGGTTATTGTTGTGGTTCTGATTCTGGTTCAACTGAGGGCAATCGCGTTTGTAATGGCCTTCTGCCCCACACTGGAAACATCCCCGATTTCCACGCTGTGGCTGCTGCTGCTGTGGGTTCTGAGGAGCTGGTGGTGGAAGTTGCTGGTTCTGATTAGTTGGCCGTGAGCTTCTGCAATCCTTGGCTTCGTGCCCTAGCTTGAGACATCTCTGCAACGTTCCTTGCGACACCTTCCACTGTGGTGCCTGTTACACTTGTTACATAGTGGGTGTACTCCCCTGTATCCACCCTGCTCTAGATTGCCAGATGATTGCTGACTCGGATTCTGGTAGTCATTCGTCCTGCGTTGCTGTGCTTGAGACTGATCGGGAACTGATCCCCTGCTGGAATCCCCATCCCATTTCCGTTTGTTGTCGTTGGGTGTAGCAGAAGTAGCAGCTGGAGTGACTATAGCAGCAGTGCTGACGCGCTTAGGCAGTTTATTCTGATCCACTGCCTGGTCGGTGATGCGATGAGCGAGGCGCTGAATTTCCTGTATGTTGTCGAGATTAGCCGACGTCACGTGGCTCTGAATCTCTGGCGCCAATCCCTTGAGATACATCTCAATGCGCTTGTATGGAGGGTCCACCATAGTTGGACACAGAACGGCCAGCTCGTTCGACCGTTTAGTATACGCTTCGATCTCTGACCCAACCATTTTCAGATTATATAGCTCGTCTTCCAGCTTGTGAATGTCTTCACGCGTACAATACTCCCTCTTAATGAGTTCCTTAAAGTCGTTCCAGGGTGTGGCGTTAGCAGCTGCCAACCCTAAGATCTGAACCTGGGCGTTCCACCAAGTCAGTGCTATTCCCTCCAAGGTGCCGGTGGCAAACTTGACCTTGCGAGCCTCAGGGCACTCGCACATTTCGAATACGGATTCTAGCTTCTCAAACCAGTGGAGGAGTCCCACTGCCCCCTCTGTGCCGCTGAAGGAATTTGGACGACAGTCCATGAAATTCTTAAAGGTGCAAACTTGCTGCGCTGGTTGACCTATTGTGTACGAATAGGGCAAAGTTTAAATACAAGGGCTAGCTTAGGAATGTAGGATCTAAAGATCCTAGCATAAGTTATGACTACAGGATATACTACCTGCTTGAGCAGCTGCAAGTGCCGCAGCAACTTGAGCTTGAACGAGAGCCTCTAGCTGGGCTTGAGTCATGTTGATTCGTCCAGACATGATCTTCATAGTAAAAGTAACGTAAGTAAGAGTGGTTCGCGAGTAGGGCGATGACAGAAAAGTGTAAGCACGTAGGGATTCTCATGCTATAGTATCACGTGTATCTAAGCGTAATGCGAGCAAAGTTCTAAGCAGTTCTAGCAAACAGGCAATAAACATAAACCTTATTACCTAGGATGTCGAGTCTTGCACGTGGAGCGAAGCGTCGTTGTGGATCGTTGAGAGCACTGTTCTGGTTATAGTCTGGTTTTAATAAAAATGTTTTTCCCATATTAAAACCTAGTTCTCTATAACCAATGGCTCTGATACCAATCTGTCACACCCCCAAAATCCACCTGCGGAGTATCACCGCTTGGGAGCGTGACATGACCAGGATCTTAACCACCAATCATATTGAACGTGTAATATAGTTAAGTATAGCGGAAGCATTTAACCAAACAATAATATTAATGTATGAATCATCATAAGTGTTGAAATAGCATTCACGATCCTTTGCCCACAACGACCTGCTCCTCCTTGTGCAAGCTCCATTATGTACCTAAGGTCCTGCAAGGCATGCAGCAGAGAATCAACAACTAGTTGAGCGAGTTCACAGAAAGTAAGTTCAGTAATAGAAATGGTATAGCAAGCATTGCGTTCGTTCATCTAATCATGCATCGTATTAGTTCGTTCATTGATCATGTATAGTATTGGTTCGTATCGCGGGCCCTTTCGGCATGTATGCGAAGATTGGGGTTAATACTCCCAAATATCCTAGACTATGTATATTTGTATCGCTGGCCACCCTGGCATGTGTGCGAAGTTCTAATATGTTTAGTTCGCAGCCTTCCCGAGGCATGTGTGCGAAGATCAGTCATAATTATCGCAGCCAACCCTTGGCGTGTGTGCGAAGATCTGTTCAAGAAGGTATACTAGTCTAGCCGTATCTTATCATTCACCACCCTCACCCTGAGGACTCATATCATTATGTTCCGTTAACTAAGTATGTACGTATATTTCATTCAATCCCATTCCCACCCTGGGAACCCCTTGCCTTGGCTGTGTGAACTCACCTTGGGTTGCTCGGCAGATACACAAAGAGAAAGGGAGAGTTTCTTGAACTAACGGTGGTCAACCACGTCCTAACAGGGTTACCACATAAGTCAGGTTTGGTTCAAATATCGCACGTATGTATCACATAATTTAACATGTTGCTAGCATGCAAGGATCATGGTAAACACGTATGAATCATGGCAAACACGTATAGCACGTTTATCAGTCAGCACGTTAAATACACCACTCGTACGATACAAATGCCCTAGCCCGATCTATTCCCGGCCCAACTTAACATAGGCAGTCCAACAAGCAGATAAGAAAACAAGTCCAAGAACATAACAGTCATAAGATTGGGCCCGTGACAATGTAGGCCCAAAACAGTGTATGTGCATAGCCGGTCTCGAGTCGCAACGGGGATCTCGAGTCGCAACCGGGGTTACGAGTCGCAACAGCTGAATACGAGTCGCAACGGGTGGTCTCGGCTCATCATGGTCCGGTTACGAGTCGCAACGGGACTCGCAACCATGGTCTCGGCTTGTGCTGTTGTGGTCTCGAGTCGAGATTGTGAGGTTCCGACTCGCAATCCATGTCACAACCGGATGTATAACTACTTTCCATAATTCATGCACAATTATTCCGTGATATCAGCTAACAAGTTTGGCAGTTCCACAATCCGATTAAACAACAATCAATTCAGAATCAAGCATATTCAATCAGCCTTAATCATCATCCAATCAAGAAGAATAACAGTTCAATAGTCTATGTAACACATATATTCGGATCATGTGATTTATGAATTCAGGAACTCGCATGCAACCCTAATGTGATTATAACATGCATAATAACAATCAACTATATTATTTTAGTCTGATCACATTCATCCAACTCTTAGATCATCATACAAACAACCCGAAACATATAGCATGTTAACCGATTTATCAAGCATCAACGATCACTATCTGATTAATATCATACATCCGAATCTAAGTTTAGATCATAAGTTATGTTCACATCTACAATTCTAATCGGTTCAACCTAATCATAACATAACATCATTCAATCAAGAAAACACTAATCACTAACCGATTGAAAGGAGAGTAGGATTGATCCGTGCACAAAGATCTTCGATGAGGGGAAATCCTTGGCTGCCTTCGGTTTGCGAAGAAGAGAGGGAGAGTTTGTGTGTGTTTTCTAGGTTGTCAAGTTGTGTAAAACCAAACCCTAATGAGGTGTGTCTGCATATATACGTATATGCGTAATAAGGAAGTGGGCCGCAACCCCCACTTGGGCTGCCATCTAATCGGATACAAGTGACACGGCTCAAAGGTTTGGGCTTATGTGAGTGTTGTGCGATCGGGTTTGATGTGTGGTTCGGGTTGGGTTCGATTAATACACACATAATAAACACACATATTAAACATAGCACATATCAAATAATCATTCACTTAGTAAGTCAAGTTCATATAGTCATAACATGTTCATAAACGTTACACAAAGATAGGTCTAAAGTTCGAGTTGTCACAGAAGTTTTCAAGTCACCATCCGAGATTCACAAGAAGTATCCTCCGCGTCTGCCACAATGTCAAGTAAGTATCCTTTCCAAAAAGTAAGTTCTAGGCAAAAAATATTAAATTAGTTAGGAGACTTATCTTGTTTTGATCGTGTAGGTGCTGGGAAATCCGCTAAGTCTGCCAAATCTGCCTCCTTGTTTGGGATTGATGATCTTGCCAAGGTCACGTCTTCGAAGAAGAAGACTTTTGTTGCTAGTCCTTCTGCTTCAGCTCCCAAGGCGCCTATCCGAGGTAAAGGGAAGAAGAGGAAGGCTTCAGATGATCTCCAGGGATTTCCCCTCCTTCGTCAGCAATTTCTTGATTCTGTCAACGAGGTTAGGATCACTGCCCCTGTTGGTTATCCTGATGGTTTTTGAGGATCACCCGTGTCTGACGTTATATCCTGTTGTTTTTGCAGAAACTTACTGAAATAGAATCTTATGTTAGCCACGTTGAAGATCAGGATCGCCAGATTGCCGACCTTCATCAAATGGGTGTGCTGAAGGATCTCAAGATCACTGATCTTGAGAAGGAGATCCGGGCTGTTAAGGATGAGGCTGTCAAAGCATTGATCAAGTTTGATTATGAGAAGCATGACATTACTCAGGACGCTAAAGTCTCTGCCGCGATAGCTATGTACAAGATACAACTGCAGATGGCCACGGAGGCTCAGGATCCTTCCTTTGATAAGAGCACATGGGATATTGAAGGCTGGAAGGCAAGGCTAGCAGAGTTGGAGGATGGCGATGATGTTGAGGATATCCCTATGCTTGAAGGTGGAGATGCCGGTAAGGATCAGGGGGAGGCAAGTGGAGCTGGTGGTGATGGTGCGGCGAAGGTTTGAGCTGCAAGATTGGGCAATGATGGAAACTTCTAGACATAGCCGGAGCCCAATTTTTTAAATTTTGATAGTGGTTTTTTGTGGTTGTTGATGGTTTGAAACAATTATGGTCTGTAATCTCTGAACAATAGTTTCTTAGGGTTAAGGATCCTGGATCCTTTGAACAATAGGTAGGATTACAAAAGGTGGAGGGATCCTCTGTTTGGGGGATGAAGCCTTTGTGATCCTGCCGCTTTAATTTTCCTGCACAATGCTAAGACCGCATAGACAATGGACACCCTTTGCCAACCCATGTGGACGGGCCACGTTTTGCTGGTAGAAATGTGGGTTGGCAATTTTGACAACTTTTTGAAAGGGTTAATGATCCTTTTGTTTAATAATATAACTTAACTTTTCTGGCTTATCTTGTGTTGTTATCCTTATCTTCTTGTTTCTTAGTTGTTTTTGTAGTATATTTGCAAGAGTTGAAAATATATTTAACAAATTTAGGATATGATCCTAGATCAAATATCCTGATATTGAAATTATTCAAAGTATTTTAGTTCAAGGATCATAGATTTGGTTGTCAAAGTATAAGGGTCGGTTAGGATAATAAATATAATCAAAATAGTTCAAGGATCATACCTGAGGATCCAAGTTAGGATCCTTACCTTCAATCAAGACAATCATAGATAAGACTTTGATAGTTAATAAGGATTAAGGATCCTTATGTGTTTTACCTTTGACAAACCTGAAAAACGAAGCACAACTTGGGACTAAGCCAATGTAAGAAGTAAATTAGTAACTGGGGTTATGCCCAAAGGATAACTGAGAATGATCCCAGAGGATCACTGGGGACAAGCCCATAGGATAACTGGGGACAAGCCCAAAGGATAACTGGGGACAAGCCCAAAGGATCGTATGTAAACTGGAGTATGGCCCTTTCTGGCGACTATCCAAACTTAGTGACATGAAAATGTCAAAACCTTAGCTAACGTGAAAACGTTAGAAACCTTAGGAACGGATGTATGGTACGTCTACCATTATACGTAGGATCCTAAATATAGCCAGTACGATGAGGTTGTCAGCCCCGAAAGTGGGTACTGGTCCCAAAGACGTGAACTATACCAGGATCATCGTGCGCTGCTGGCGGAAACTGGGGATAATCCCAAGGATAACTGGGGTTGGACCCAAGGATCTGTGGTGCTTTTGGAGATCTTTGATGATTTGCTGAAGATACCTGAACTATCATAACTCAAATGGTTTGTGAGTAGAGGATGAAGGATACATGATCCTTATCCTTAGGTAAAAAGTAAGAAAATGCAATAGTTTTAGGATAAGCATATTACCAGAGTAAGGATCACTGATATCTCCGGGATCCTTCAAGGATACTTCAATGTAAGGATCACATGCATGAAGGATCATGTTCACATGAAATATTTCTTTAAGTGAACAGCATTCCAGGCTCTTGGTAACAAGTTTCCTTCCATGGTTAGCAACCTGTATGCCCCCTTTCCTGCTTCAGCTTCAATCAAGTAGGGACCTTCCCATTTTGGTGCTAGCTTCCCGTCAGCAGGATTGATAGTATTTTGAAATGCTTTTCTCAACACCATATCTCCGACTTGGAACTTCCTTATCCTGACATTTTTGTTGTAGGTACCAGCCATTCTTTGTTGGTAGCTTGCCATCCTTATTCTAGCTAGATCCCTGATTTCCTCAATAGTATCCAAATCCTGAGCTAGGATTGCAGCATTTTCTTCAGGATCACGAGCAATTGTTCTAGCAGTTGGGATCACCATCTCTGTTGGGATCACTGCTTCTGCCCCAAATACTAAAGAGAAAGGTGTTTGACCAGTGGCATTCTTGGGAGTTGTCCTATCAGCCCATAGCACATAAGGTAACTCCTCTGCCCATTTTCCTTTCTTGGATCCTAGCTTCTTCTTCAGATTGTTGATGATGATCTTGTTGGATGATTCTGCTTGACCATTGGCTTGTGGATGAACTGGTGTTGATGTTATCATCTTGATTCCCCAACTGTCACAAAAGTTAGTGGTTCTGCTTCCAATGAATTGGGAGCCATTATCACATATAATTTCAGAGGGAATGCCAAATCTAGTTATAATGTTTCTTTTAATGAAGGATATGACTTCCTTTTCTCTGACTTGAGCGAAGGCTTCAGCTTCTATCCACTTGGAAAAATAGTCAGTCATGGCAAGCATAAATACTTTTCCACCAGGTGCTTTAGGGAGCTTGCCAACTATATCCATTCCCCATCTCATGAATGGCCAAGAGGATGGTATGGGGTGTAGTAATTCAGCTGGTTGGTGAAGGATATTGCTATGTCTTTGGCAAGGATCACACTTCTTAGCATACTCTACAGCATCCCTTTTCATGGTTGGCCAGTAGTATCCTGTTCTAAGGATCCTTGAGAATAATGCCCTGCCCCCAGTGTGGTTTCCACAATCTCCTTCATGGAAGTCTCTCAACACTTCTTCAATTTCAGGATCCTCAATACATCTTAAATATGGTCCTGCAAGGGATCGTTTATATAGCACATTATTTAAGATTGTAAATTGAGATACCTTGATCCTGAAAGCTCTAGGATTTTCTCCTATTGGAATCTCTCCGTCTTGCAAGTATTTCATGATTGGTGGGATCCATGATCCTGAATAAGATTGAGCTTCTTCACTAGGGATTACTGCAGTATCCTCTTCTATTTCCATGGCCACTTGATTTTCAATAGCAGGAGCCAGGATATGGATGATAGGGATACTTATGTCTTCTGGGATTTTTAAGGACGATCCTAAGTTGGCCAATGCATCCGCTTCCGTGTTATCCTCCCTTGGTACCTGTGTTAAGCTAAAAGAAACAAAAGAGAGTGCCAATTCTTTGACTATCTCTAAATATTTGATTAGTTTTTCACCTTTAACAGCATAGGATCCATTAAAGTGATTGGTGATTAATAATGAGTCTACATATACTTTAAGATATTTTACCCCCATATCCTTAGCAATCTGTAAGCCAGCAATTAAGGCTTCATACTCAGCCTCATTGTTAGTTGCTTGGAACTCACAGGCTATGGAGTGGGGTATTATGTCCCCCTGTGGCGATTTTAGTAGGATCCCTAGCCCTGTGCCTTTGATATTTGAGGATCCGTCAGTGTGTAGTATCCAAGGATCCTTGGTTTCATCCAGCTGCTGGACCTCCAATTCCGCTTCTTTTTGTAGATCACTACTGAAATCAGCCACAAAGTCAGCTAGTGCTTGAGATTTAATGGCTGTTCTTGGTTCATATCTTATATCATGGGCACTAAGCTTCACTGCCCACTTAGCCATTCTCCCTGACATCTCCGGTTTCCTGAGGACATTCTTAATTGGAAAATTAGTTTTAACAACAATAGTATGGGTTTAAAAATAATGCCTTAACTTAGTGGATGCCATGATTAATGCAAGAATAAGTTTTTCGAGGTGTGAGTACCTGGATTCGGCATCAAGTAAACTTTTACTTACATAGTAGATAGGATATTGTGTACCTTCGTGATCCTTGACAAGGACAGCACTTACAGCGGTTGAGGATACCGCCAGGTATAAAGATAACACATCTCCTTTTTCCGGTTTTGCTAATGCTGGTGCTGAGGACATATATTCTTTAAGGGCTTGTAAAGCGTTTTCATGCTTCTCAGTCCATTCAAACTTCTTATTCTTCCTTAGGATATCGTAGAATTCTTTGCATTTTTCTGAGGACTTCGATATAAATCTGTTCAAAGCTGCTATCCTGCCTGTCAGCCTTTGAACATCCTTGGCATTGGCAGGAGATTTGATATTTATTAATGCTTTGATTTGTTCCGGGCTTGCTTCAATGCCCCTCTGAGTTACCATGTATCCTAGGAATTTTCCTGCCTTAACACCAAAATGGCATTTTGAAGGATTAAGTTTCATGTTGTAATTATCAAGGATATCGAATGCTTCTTCCAAGTCCCTTAGGTGATCCTCAGCTTTCTTTGACTTGACCACCATATCATCTATGTACACCTCCATAGTTTTTCCAATTTGATCTTTGAACATCATATTTACCAGCCTTTGATATGTTGCACCTGCATTTCTTAGTCCAAAAGGCATGGCAATATAACAATATAAACCGGTTGGGGTCATAAAGGCTGTATCCTCTTGGTCAGATGGTTCCATCTGAATTTGTTGGAATCCAGATGATGCATCCATAAAGGTTAACAGTTCATGCCCCGCTGTTGCATCCACCATGGAGTCAATGTGGGGTAATGGGAAAGGATCCTTGGGACATGCCTTATTCAAATCAGTGAAATCGACACATACCCTCCACTTTCCGTTTTTCTTTTGGACAACAACCACATTGGCTAACCATTTTGGATACTTTACCTCTCTGATCATACCTGCTCGAAGTAGTCTCTCTACTTCTTCTTGGATAATGGCATTCCTTTCTGGTGCAAACTTCCTCCTTTTTTGATGGATTGGTTTGATAGACCTGTCAATGCCAAGTTTGTGAGTAATAATATCCTTAGATATACCTGTCATATCTTCATGTTTCCAAGCAAAGGTAGATTTTCTTCTTTTGAGGAAGGATATCATGTCTTCTTTCATCTTGCCAAGGATCCCTGATCCAATATAGATTTTTGATTCAGGATCACTAGGATCCAAGAGGATTTCGTCCACATCTTGTTCCCTTGCCTCCAAGACATTCCTCGGAGGATACTGTAATTGCTATTGCTCCCTTGGCTTCGAGGTTGGCTTCATGGATGAGGTATAACAATCCTTAGCCTCCTGCTGATCACTGTCGATCTTGATTATCCCCCATGGGCTAGGGAGCTTCACACATTGATGGTAGGTAGATGGAACTGCTTTCATGTCATGTATCCAAGGCCTGCCAAGGATAACGTTGCAACAAGACAAACAGTCAATAACACAAAATTTTTGGTAATTATGTAATCCTTCCACGTAGATTGGGAGTTTGATGTCCCCCAGAGTTTTCTTCGTTTCCCCACTGAATCCTACAAGCACGGAGGATCTTGGTGTGATGTCTGATTCTGGGATTCCCATCTTCTTCAGGACATCAAGCTGGATAATGTTCACTGAGCTCCCTCCGTCAATAAGGATCCTGCGGACAAAATGGTTAGAGATAAAGAGAGTGATAACTAAATTATCATGGTGAGGATCCTGAATGTTAATGCGATCATCCTCATCAAATGTTATCATCTTCCCTTCTGAGACACTTGAGGTTCTAATAGGCCTTTCTCCATTATCCATTTTTGATTCTTTTGCATGTCTTTTGGCCGCTGAAAAGGATGTACCACAAATGTCTGATCCTCCGGATATAAAGTTAATCAATTGTGCGTTTGCCGGAGGTGCTGGAGCTTTTTCGGGGATCCTTTCAGGATCCTGGGTCCTTTGCTTTTTTCTCCCCAACAATTCTTTTAGATGCCCCTTGCTTAGCAGGTATCCGATTTCTTTTCTTAAGGCTATGCAATCTTCAGTTAGATGCCCGAAATCCTCATGGTATGCACACCATTTTGACTTGTCTTTAGTCCCGGATGGTTTATCATTCTTCCTGGGCCATCTAGCTTTTTCACCTAGATTCTGCATTGCAAGGATCAGTTCATGATTATCAACGGAGAAACAATATTCTGAGATTGGAGGATAATCTTCATCATCCTCTTCCTGGTCAACAGCATGCACATTCTTGTTCTCATTTCTATGGTAGGATTTGAATTTGTTGTTCTTGAAGGAGGATCCTTGCTTCTCCGGTTTTGAGGATCCTACTTGTCTCTCCTGGATCCTCTTGTCATCCTCTAGCCGGATAAACCTGAGTGCTCGAGTTCTTACTTCATCTAAATTCCTGCATGGTGTCATAACAAGATCATCATAGAATAACGAATCCTTAAGCAGTCCCATTTTGAAGGCTTCAACAGCCGTAGCCATATCCAAGTTGGGAATGTCCAAGGATTCTTTACTAAATTTAGTTATATAATCCCTTAATGATTCATTATGATTTTGAGTTATCCTGTACAAATCACTAGTTAATTTTTCAAATTTTCTGCTACAAGAGAATTGGTTATTGAATAAGTTAACTAAATTGGCAAATGAAGTAATAGAGTAAGGGGGAAGACTTAGCAGCCACTTAAGAGCTGATCCAGTAAGAGTGGATCCAAATCCTTTACATAGGCATGCTTCCTTCAACTTTTCTGGGATAGGATTGATTTCCATCCTTTCCCTGTATTGTGCTATATGCTCCTCTGGATCCGTTGTGCCATCATACAGCTTCATGGTAGGGATATGGAACCTTTTGGGTACCTCTGCATCACAAATTGGTGGTGCAAAGCGAGATACCTTGTGGCTTCCATCTGCAATCTCTGGGATAGGCTTGACTACCCCTGGAACACTTGAGATCATGTCCTTTAGTTTCTGTAATTCCCTGGCCATAGCATGATTGGTACCTGTATCCTGCATGAATCCAAGGTTAGTGGTAGGATAATTATTTAAAGTGTTACCTCCCATTGGGTTCAAGTTAGGGAATCCATATTGCTGGGATTCCGGAACAACGGAGGGACCAGTGGAAGCAATGGTCTGCATTGGAATGAAGTCCCCTTGATGGACATCTAGACTTCCTGTTTGCAAACTTTTTAGGGATCCTGGCATCTGTAAGGATCCTGGTATCTGGGATGATCCTGGAACAAAGGAGGATCCTTGAACCTGGGATGATCCTGGAACAAAGGAGGATCCTTGGCCCTGGAATGATCCTGGAACAAAGTAGGATCCTTGAAACTGCTGTGCCCCCGGATAGGCTCCCGGATTCATGAAGGATCCCATGTATTGAGGATAGGATCCTATTGGCTGAAAATGTGAATCTGATGTCTGAGTCATTGCTGCCGAGTTGAGACGTGATCCTCTTGACTCCCCTATGATTTGCACGTCGGGGATCCCTGATGGCTGGGAAGTGATCATTGGAGTATCGAAGCTCAAGGATTTGGGCATCAGTGGGGAATGATCCTCTGCCGCTTTCTTTTGTCTTTTGAGGTCTCCAATTTCCCTGAGGATCCTGTCATTAGTCTCATCCTGTCGCTGCATACGATCCTTCATCTGCAAAATTAAAGCAAATACATCACTAGTACTGGGAATAGAAGAATTCATAGCAGAAGAAGATAAAGGTTTAGAGAAAGTGGGAGTTGATCTTTTCTCAGTATTTTTCTGAGATCCTGCAGGTGGAGGAGGCAAAGTAATCTGTGATGAGGTGACTGCAGACATCGCCGTGGACGTGTTCTTCAATGATGAAGCCATGTAACTCTTTGAAATGATTTCGAACAAAAAGATTTTCTTATGAATGAAGCACCAATTGCCCCACGGTGGGCGCCAAACTGTTTTGGTCAAAAATCACACAAGGATATTGTAACCAAACTTTATGAAAACGGGGTATGATGCTTGGTTAATTATGAAAGTAAAGGATCACTTCTGTGATAAAGATGCAAAGACACAATGATTTATACGAGGAAAAAGCCCTTGATCAATGAATGACCTCCGGCATAAAAAACCTCGGGTGATGGCAACTACCGATCACCAACTTCAATATAACAAAAATATGATTACAACTTTGGATGATAATGAGCTGAGTACAAGGATCACTATTGATTTTGGTGTCTAAGTGTGTGAGAGTTGCGTTGTACGTCGTGTGTCCTCTTCCGAATGAGGAAGAGTGGTATTTATATGTGTGTAGGTGACCTATTTTAGGTAGTTTAACTAATATTCAGCTCATTACCCCTTTAGAAATGAGATACAATCTAGCCTAAATAGCCGCCCATAAATCAAGCCTTGTTTCCATATCCTGTGCAACGTCTATCTTTAATTAAGCTCTTGCCATAATTGTGAAGACGCGTCCTTTGATCATGATGCTTAGAGCGTATCCTGCTAGATATTCCTGCAAAATAACATTGCATTAAGCGAAGATGATCGTTAGTATGAGGATCCTATAATGTCCCATGATCCTGATCCTGAAGTCCTGCTGAGGATCACTGTCTGCCAAAGAAATAAGGATCACTGGTTAGGATCATGTGTAAGGATCACCTATAATAAAAATCCAGCCCTAACATTTAGTATAATACTTTTTATTTTTAATCTTTTGCACTTTTTATTTGGTTTTGTATTAATGACTTTAATAACTAGTTGCTTATGTTGAAGGTGATCTTTCCTTATCGTTTGTCCGTGGTGTCTTGGCATTATTTTACTGTCTATATAAAATAAAAGATTTTCACCATTCATATCTCCACGGTCTATATGGAGGTATGTTGGCTACCTGGTCGGGGGTTAAGGGAACGGTTTGGTAAGGGTCTTGCCCTTGTTCAGCGTTTAGTGGTCCTGCAAGGGACCTGGGTCAAATTTAGTAGGATCTCCTTCAATGCCCATAGGTATTGGATGGCGGGGATCCAAACTCTTTGACCCCCTCATAAGTTAACTACTATTAATACTATAACCCGGCTATGTAGGACTGTATCCCTGCTGACTCAGACTACTTAGCCAAGGGTAACGTCACCGCCAAAAGCGGGGCCTACCATAATTTGCATTAATAACTTAATTCATTATCTTCCAATAATCCAACCCTTTAGGATTGTATCCTTGCTGACTCAAACTACTGGGTTGAGGGTAACGTCGCCTTCAAAAGAGGGGCCTACTACAATAACTAAGATAATCTCTTAAACAAGTGCAAAAGTGCGAAAATAATCAAAGGTTATACTAATACACGAGTCGGAACCAAGTGATTCATCTTGTCTATCTGTTTTTATTTTATTTTTATTTTTCAGCATTTACTTAGTTTTTATTTTCTTAGTTTAAAAACATTTTTTCTAACTTTTTGATTTGATTAGACGTTGAGGATAAACCGGTACTAAAAGCTCTTGTGTCCTTGGACGACCTCGGTATCTTACCAGCACTATACTACGTCCACGATGGGTGCACTTGCCCATATGTGTGTTTAGTGTTAGTGAATATCGTGTTTTATAAATTTAAAACTTGGCTAAAGGTGTAAAAAGGGCTTAATTATATATCTAAATTATATTACACTACACACGCATCAGGAGTCAACGATGGAGGACGGTCCACATCGGCCTACATCTTGTATCTTGGTGCAAACATTATTTCCTGGAAATCCACTCGGCAAAAGACAGTCTCAAGATCCTCTACGAAAGCCGAGTATAAGGCCCTAGCAAATGCTGCTGCGGAGATTGCTTGGGTTCAAAATCTCTTACACGAGCTACATGTCACCATTACGGACCCACCACGTTTATACTGTGACAACACCGGTGCAACTTATCTATGTGCAAATCCGGTTTATCACTCAAGAATGAAGCATGTCGCCCTTGATTACCACTTTGTTCGCGAAAAAGTGGCTGCCGGCTTGTTACGTGTGTTTCATATTCACACGGCTGATCAACCAACTGATACCCTAACTAAACCACTGTCAAAAGGTCCATTCCAAAAATTCAGATCCAAGATTGGCGTCTCCAATGGAGCCTCCATCTTGCGGGGGCGTATTACGGATAATCCTCCTTGACTTACTCTCCATGGATTGCTCTACATCCATTATTCTCTTCATCAGAATTATTGCATATCCTTTACTTAAAATAGTTTCCTCAAATCACTCCTGTAAATGCTATATATATATATATTGTAATCTCATTCTTGTAATCATTCATTCAAAACATAATACAGTGAATATTTGATACCACCAACACTATAGCTGGGATAATCTTTCTCTTGTTTCCCTGAACTGAACTGAAATGTATTTATGGATCTCAATAAATATCTTATATGGTCTTTAATGTTTGATGTGACTCATCCTAATTTATTCATCTAACAAGGAAGAAAATAGTGTGAATTAGTTTGTATAAAAAAATGATGAATACAAAGACACTGGATTTAGTAACTGAAACAAAAATTTTTGTTGATAACACTCACTTAACCTCGTGGGTTTTGGTTCATGTTGAATTATGATTGTTCTTAAAGCTTTGATTTCAGGGAAATAAAATGGTATAAAATTATTGTAAAGCTTTTAAAGTTGATGAACTATTGTTTTATGTCATCAAAATAGTCTATATGGCATATGAGTCGAAATATAAATTTTTGTCTACATAGCATTCAAATATATAAGAGTATGCTAGTAACTGATATTTGTAATTGATTTGCAAGTAATATACTTGAAACAGGCTAAAAGGCTTAACTAGAAGCTAGGCCCGTCTTCGAAATGTTAAAAAACATTTGGGCCCAGAGCGAGAAAAAAACCGGGCGCTACCTGCTCTACAATATAAAGTTATCAATCATATATATATATATAAGGTAAAAACCCATAATACGATGCTAATTGTTATAAAACAAATAAAAAAAGTAGTATAGCAATTTTGGACCTTTTAAAACCAAGTGAGCAATTTTACTCTTAATTATTTAGTTTGAGTTTAAATTTTGAACCTTTTAAAATAGTTGTAACTCAAAGTATTAAAACCGATCAGTGACAAAACTAGAAGTTTTTTTAAAAGAGATCAAAATCAATTTATTTTTTCAAATCGATTTTGTTTACCATCACTCTCATATAAATATTAATCTTTCTATACTAACAACCCGAAAATAAAAAACCTTATATTAAAATTTAAATTTACATAATCATTTAACTAGGAATTTATAACCTAGTTAAATACAAGACTTAAGGTGGCATATAATGAGGTTAAATCACTTTGATTGTAAGTTAAAGAAGGTTTAGGGACCAATCTTGCCAAACTTGAAACTTAATTACTAATTAGTAAACAAAATCACCCAAACACACATTGGTGTGGGTGCTTGGATCGAACAGAAGAAGGTAGGGGCGACAAAGGGTTTCCTTCAAACCCTAGTTTACACACAAAATCCTTAAATTGAAGCCTCAAATCTGCCCTAAATCAAGTCTTGAACATGAATTAGTGATCACCTCGTTGTAGGGATCAAAAAGGTATGTAAAATTTCAGTATTTTGTTCACCTTGAATTCTAGGTTAAATGTGAAAAACTGAAATTTAGCTTAAATATGTGATGCATGAATGAATCTGAAGTAATATGATGTCTAGACTCTAGAGTAAACCCTAGATGCATTCTTGTAAATATCTTTGCATGATTCTTGAGAAGTTAATAATCACCATTGTTGGTGAATGATGAAATTGTAGAGATTTGATAAACATTAGGATTATGATTTCCATTCTAGTGAAAACTGAAATTATATGATAAAATTCAGTAACTTGGGTGTTAAAAGTGTGTAAATTGCTTAATTGAAGTGGATATAGATGAAAATAACATTAAGAACCTAGCAATGATTTTGTAGAAATCTCACCCGCTAGGTGTTTGTAGAAACGCCTAAGTGAAAATCAAAGTATTGATAATCGGACAAAAAAAACGAAGATTTGATTACCGTAATAAATTGTCCGTTATTTATTGTAAAAGAGTTCTAAAGCATTTCAGATGGAACTCTTTAGGTAAAGAATCCGGGTCGTCAAGTGGACAAGCCGGAGGTGATACACGCTTAAAGGGTGCGCTTTGAAGGTACGCGACTTATAATTTCGCTACGTTATGATTAGTTGTTGGTCTTACTTTGTTATATTGAAATTTGGTAAACAAGGAAAACCGTTAAGTCACGAGAGTGACAAAGTGACTTAGACAAGTAACGGGTCAAACAAGTTGAGTTGTAAAAACATGAACCTTTGTAGAAGGATCAAAGTTCGGAATATTTGCTTGTCAAATGATTTCGAAAAGCATGGTTAAATCCTTGGAATTAAGCATGATAGTTATTACATAAGCTCCATCGGGAGGGGAGCGAAAAGCCATAATTGGTAAACACGAAAACGGGTGAAGTGGCCTAAAACAAGAGATGTCAATAATGCAAGTGGTGAACTTGTAAACAAACGGGTCAAAATAAAGCAAAACGTAAACCCGGTAGCGGGAGCGTAAAATATATGAATAATGGATCCGGGTAATGGATGATAGCTTAGACATGTTAAGAAACGAATCCCAAGCAATTAAAATGAGTTTGGATAGGTTTGGATGTAAATTTGATGAAAAATAAACGTGCAGAGTTGACACGGGCGGGTGACCTTTTGACACGGCCGGGTGACTGGGCTGTGAAAAATATATGTTAAGCTGACACGGCCGGGTGATCCTTTTGACACGGCCGGGTGAAGGGGCTGAAAACAAAATATATAATTTCTTGTATTTAATTATTTTGTTCAAATGCCTTGATTTCTAATCTTTTAAATGAAATTGTATGATAGGTAAAGATGCTCTTTAGACCCCGGAGGATGATCAAGCCATGTCAAGAACCGAACACACCGAACAAAGCTTCCGCATTTTGTCTATTTTGTTTTAGTGACATGTAAACACTTGAAATTATGTTTTGAAAGTTTATCTAGCATGATGTAGACTTGAATATTATGATCAAGTATGATCTTAAGACCGTGAAGTTTTTTTGTAAACTCGAAAAACTTTTGTACTAAATGCATGATAAATGTCATAAATCCTGTTATTTTAAGTTTGGTCTTACAAGTTGGTAATCAGAGCGCCAGGTTATTAACAAGGTGTGGTCGGTTCAAGCTTGATCAAACATCCGGTAAGAGTTAATTGTTTTAAGAAGATTTAGAAAATATAGAAATGAAACATGAACTAATATGCACGAAAAGAGTGTGTAAGCTCACTCAAACAAGAGAAATGCATGAAACAAGAATGGTTGAATCAAGTTATGAACTTGATTAAACCAAAACATGTAAAACATATGTTATAAATGAAATGTTTAACGTTTGATGTATACATTTCAGTATTAATGATGGCAGACAGAGGTAATGATGATGATGCGGTGCCTAGAGTCACCGAACAAATAAGAGAAGTGATTGCCGAGGAGGTTGGAAAGGCAATCGAAAATAGTTTATCTGGTTTTATTGATAAGATTCAAAACACGGTTCTATCGATAGTGGATGAGAGAATCAAGAAATTGGAAGATGATGCTAATTTAGCAAAAGAAAAGTCTGGAGGACGAAAGCCTTGTTCATACAAGGAATTCATGGCATGCAAACCGCCAGTATATAATGGGGAAGTGGACCCAATAGTATGCCAATGGTGGCTCAGTGATATCGAGGGAGTATTCGAGAGAACTTATTGTGATGAAAAAGACTACGTAGCCTATGGTACGGGTCAATTAAGGGGTCAAGCAAAAGACTGGTGGGATAACAAAAAGAAAGAGATTGGAAGTGAAGCGGCTTAGGCCATGACATGGGAGGAGTTTAAGACGCCGTTTCTTAAACATCATAGTCCCAAAGCGGTCATTAATAGAATAAAGGAAGAGTTCATGCAACTCAGGCACAAGGGTGAGTCCATAGACAAGATCACGAGGATGTTTATGGATAAGATGAAGTTCTGTGATGAATTGGTGACGATTGAAGAACAGAAGATATACTACTACCATAACATGTTGAGTGCAGAGTATAGAGAGTTCATAACCCCTTCAAAATAAAGACCCTTACCGAGATCATTAATGCTGCTCGGAAAAGGGAGATCGAACTGAAAAAGAGCATTGAACGGGGTGAACGGAGGGCACAAGAGGTAAATCCAAGCCCTACCAAGAAAGCACGAACAAATGAAACCGCGAAGAAATCGGATACGAAAGGTGGGTCGCCAAGTTGTAAAATTTGCGGGAAGGGTCACAAAGGCGAATGTCATTTCAAGGATAAGCCTTGTCCCATATGCCGAAAAACGGGACATATGGCTATATCATGCCCGGAGAAAGTGACTGTTTGTTACAATTGTTATCGACCGGGTTACAAAAGATTGGAATGCCCGGAACTGGTTGGAAAGAAAGATGGGCAAGACTCGAAAAGTGAAGCCCCGAAAGCAAAAGCAAGATCTTTCCAATTGACCGCTGCAGAAGCAAAAGTCGAACCTGATGTGGTCTCAGGTATATTTACTATAAACTCGATTCCCGCACGTGTGTTATTTGTTACGGGTGCAAATAAATCCTTTATTTCATATGGATTTATTCGGCATCCTTCATTTGTTCTAACAAAATTACCTATGCCTTTAGAAGTAGAGATAGGTAATAACAAGAGCTTTATTGTTTGTGATGTATGTGAAAACTATAAATTGAGCATTGATGACGAATAATACACGATAGATTTGATCCCGATGTCAATGGGAGAATTCCAAGTCATTGTAGGGATGGATTGGTTGTCCCGGTTCCACGCAAAAGTAGTTTGTTTCCGGAAGGAAATAAAACTAACGTCTCCTAGCGGAAAACACGTTACAATATACGGTGAAAAAGGGGGTAATCCGGCGGTGTGCTCGATACTAGAAGCCCACAAACTTATGAAGCACGGATGCAAGGCCTTCACGGTATACGCAAGTGAATCAGAGAAAGAGCCCCTTAAAATTAAAGACGTGCCGATGGTACGGGATTATGAGGATGTGTTCCCGGAAGAACTACCGGGCATACCACCAGAACGGGAAGTGGAGTTCGGGATCGAATTGATTCCGGACGCCAAACCCGTGGCCAAAGCACCGTATCAACTTGCGCCCTCAGAGTTACAAGAATTGATGTCTCAAATCCAAGAATTGCTCGATACAGGGTTTATCTGTCCGAGTGTGTCCCCGTGGGGCGCACCAGTCCTATTTGTGAAAAAGAAGGACGGTAGTATGCGTATGTGTATCGATTACCGAGAGTTAAACAAACTCACGGTGAAGAATCGATACCCGCTTCCAAGAATAGATGACTTGTTTAACCAGCTACAGGGAGCAAGTTGGTTTTCCAAGATCGATCTCAGATCTGGTTATCATCAATTGAAAGTTAACGAGAAAGATATACCGAAGACGGCCTTTCGTACTGTAACACCCTTAATATTATTTAATGGTTTTCGTATAATTTACGAAAATAAACATGTGATTATGAGCACATATATATTACAAAATTGGGGTTTATTAAAACTTTTACAATTTACAATTTAGAACAACATAGCGTAATCGAATTCGTCGTTTAAAAGCTACGACGACACGACTTGCGGAAGCTTCTTTTTCACGTGTTCGGTTCCTTTTGTCGCTTGATCTTCATCCGGGTAATCTTGATATTCACCTATGATCAAAACCAATATAAAAGTTAGTTTTGATAACTTAAATATAAGTTTAGACAAGTTCTACACGTCAAACGATAATTAAAAATAGCTTTTCCAGCTTTTATGTCTCTAGCGTGCCGCGAGAGACTCTGACAAACTTGTCGCGTGGTGCGACGTCTGTCGCGTGTCGCGCCCCACACATTGTGACCCGTCGCGTGGCGCGGGGAAAACCAATTTCCAGCGGGTTTGTTGCTGAAACCTGCATTTGCCCAGCTATAAGTTTAATCGAAATTCAACTTTAAAATGTCATAACTTTTGTTCTACTTATCCGATTCGCGTGATTCTTTTTCCTACACGACCGTAATTTAATTCTCCATTTCATGGAGTTAAAATTCAACATTCAAACTAATAAAATTCCAAATTTCTAAGCCTTCGGCTTATTATTCAAAATCAACATTTTGACATGTTTGTATTTAAAACCACCAACTTGTTTCTAACTAATCAAAATACGTGTTCCAATGTATTTAACACAAAATATTTAGCTCAGATTCGTAATTGCTATAATTTGCGCGACTAGTACGCAAGCTATGTGCATAAACTGTTTTGACCTGTTTAGGGAATTTAAGCAATTTAGTCTAAAACTTGCTCTTTTCTTTTTGACACTACAATATTTCCAAATCTAAATAACTATATATAATCCACCACAACTATTTTGTGGTGGATTTAACATAACGAACCCCTTTTCCTTAATTCTACCCTTCAACTAGTCATTTTACGCAAATGAACATTTTTAGGCATTTGAACTACGAAGTTTATGCCTACAACTCTTACATGTATCTAAGAGTTACATAATTACAACGCAAGTTTCTAAACGACCTCTAGGGGTCGTTTGCTCGTTTTACCCATTAAGGGATTTTCGGTCAATTCTAGTATCTTATTTTACGATGAAAGACTCTCACAATCATTTGACCAAAATAGCACTTTTAGCTACAACATAATAATGCGTACCTGGCCCGGTCGACATATTGACCCGTTTCATCTTTATACCTTGCTTTTATTAGCCGCTAATCCAAAGCAACGCAATTATTAAATTTTTTTGTTCAATCCTAAGAACATATAACTTGACAACCAAATTGTTAGTCGATATTCCAAATGGTGTTTTCATCACCATTTGGCTCGTTTGGCCCATATGACCAAACGTTTACATACATAACAGAACATGGCTTTAACTACCAATTCGCCCATCCGACCCATTTCGGATTTTACCATTAGATCCTTTTTTTAACCAAGGTTTTTCATCATTTTATATGTCTCGTATTATTTCGTGTCGGAAACATAATTCAGATATAGCATTTTATCGTATTTACGATCTATGAATAAATACATGTCTAAAAAAATGGTGTTAGCTTTTTTACTTACATTGAATTCCAATTATGCTTTTCTTCTCTTACTTGATTCGTTTGACCACTTCTTTCCCAAGCCTCCACCTAGCTCGTTAAGCATCGAACTTATGACCCTTTTTCAGAGGAGATCACCAATCTATGCTCAGATTTTGTTTTGGAACCGATTTGTGCCTTCAATTTGTGAGATTTGTTGAGTTTAGGGTTTGAGGAATCCTGTGTCGCCCCTCTGTGTTTGATCGACCAAACATACTGGTTTTAATTTTTTTTTATTATTTTAATTATTATTAGTTTCAAACTTAACAACTTTGGTCCCCCATCTATAATTTGGTTCATTATTAACTAGGTCACAACCTAATTATTTTTAACAATATTCCCACTAATTAACTAGGTTAAATGTTCCTAGTTAACTTAGTGGGTTCGGGGAATTTATGATTAAGTTTATTTTAAGTCCCGTTAACTCGAGCCTCTTATAAACATATTTCCTTAAAAGCTTTTATTCACTTGTATTTATGTAACGCCCGGCTCTTTTGTACTTTCCATTTATAGAAAGTTTTGTTCGTATTTCTATTTTTGGAAACCTTGTATTCTTGTAATCGTTCCTTTCGTTGTAATCATTATCAAACCGAGACTTGGATCATTAATGAAGCTTGTATTTTGTTACGTTTATGTTATACGCATTCTATGTATGCTCGTATGTTCAATTTGGTGAATCAATCGATGTTTAATCGTTATTCTTGGAAACTATGTGCGAAACTTGTAATTAATCTAAACTTATGCATTGAACGTGTTTTGAACGAGAACGATACTTGGTTATGACATTTATACGCTTAAACATACTTTGGTTATGATCATCATGCTTAACTACACCTTATACTATGCTTTTATATCAAAACAAGTCCCTAAACTCTCAAGTTTGCACCTAAAGGAACCAAGTATAAACTTCAGGGGCCTAAGTGTAATAAAACGAAAGATCAGGCAAACGTACCCGCCGCGTGACGCGAGGGGGCTTGGCGTCACGCGAGCCCCCTGTTTCGGCAGACTTGTGTTTCTTTGAGCTGTTGTGCACGAAATCCAACTCTCCAACCTCACCCAATCACCTTTAATCCACCTCTAATCACCTCCAATCACCTTCTAACTCTTCCATTATAAATACCCATCTTCTCCAACCCATTTGACACTTTCACAACTCCTAAATCTTCACTAAACTACTCTCTAATCAGCTGAGAATCTGAGTTTTGGACAGATTCGTGAAGACTTACAAAAGTGAGTGTAACTTGCTCATTTCTCAACCAAATCACTTGGTTCTTCTTCCTATTGCTTTGTTATGTCCTTGGGTTTGAATCCTTGGTTTTTCCTTGGAAGAATCATGCTTGGATTTGCCCTAAAATGGACTAAAACTTTCTGTTTTGTTTATTATTATTCAACAACTTGTTATTTCTTATCCAACTTGTGTCTAACACATCTCACACCAATGTCCTAATGCTTACAACCTCTCTTATGGTTGGGTAAGCTTAAAAACATGGTTGAGACACTTAAAATCAGAGGATTAAACCTCATAAACTTGGTGTTTTGATTAGGGTTTTAACCAACAAGTCATGTCAAACTTAGACTTTGATACATGGGTGATTATGGAACAACTTGGGTTGTCCAAACATACAATCCTCACATGATTTGATGATTTCTATTAGTTAGCTTATCTTACATACTCGTATAAACCTTAGTTCGTGACCCTCCTTGGTTGTCTTTACATCAAGAGAAGTGGTGAACTTCAAAGGGGTGCCTAAATGGAAGCTTAGTCTTCCTACCCCATACATGACATCCTTGTAACTAAGAGGTGCCTAAATGGAGATTTAATCTTCTACCTCCTACTTGAAATATTGGACCTAAATAATATGTAATATTTAGCCTAAGTATAAGCATATACTCATTCGAACCTTTGATGTTAAACTTGTGTTTACATGTTAAAGAAGTAGAATATCATCCAAGACCTAAACCTTAATATGATTCTAATGGGTTCACTACCCATGAAAAACATTAAATAACCATATTGGTTACCTAGTGTCATATGATGGTTATAAAGTCTAAAAGATGATTATTTTTACATACATATATACTTTCGTTATACTAAGTTATTTCCATATTCTTAATCTTCCGTAAACGCCAAACTCACACACCTACGTCTCCTCGTGTAGAAGGACTAGGTGCTCCAAGCTAAATCATCCACCAAACTTACTCTCGGATCTTCCAAGTCAAGACTTGTAAACCGTGAGTATACTCGAACCCATTTTACTTTTAAACACTTTGGGTGCAACATGTATTCTATATTAAACGCACGTGACACTTGAAACTTATTTGAAACATGCTCTATCCTTTTAAACATGAAACATGAAACTTGTGATACTTGAGACTATTTTGTGCTATGTGAACGTTTAATCTTTGTGTGTAGTTCCGCCTTAACAATGGTAGCGCTATAGGGGTAATGCACCTCCCCGTTAGTCTTTGGGGTATTGTTAGGAGGAGACATATTAACCTCCCGTGAAACTTTGGGTTAGGTACTTTAACGCATTGGAAACTTGGGCTATCACTTGGACTACGTAAACTAGCATGGTTGAAACTATTTTAATATGTTCATGTTGGATACGAGTTTTTATTCTATATGCTATGTAAACAAACTTGTATACTCGCTCTTTGCTTTTGCATTGAAACTCTATTTTAATACATGTTGCAGGTTGATTATTGAAGTATGGATGATTGATGAAACAAGTTTAGGGTGGACTAGATACACACCTAAATTTATCTATCTTTTTTTGTTATGTTATTTGTTGAAACAATGTTGTTATTTCCTTTCGAATTTGTATGACATTTAGTTTTGAAATGAAAATTGAATTTAATTAAATATTTTCACATAGTGTTATGACGTCTCTAGCAATCTTTACACACTTCGTCTCATCCTGATGTTTCCGCTAT
Source organism: Helianthus annuus (assembly GCF_002127325.2). NCBI lineage: Eukaryota > Viridiplantae > Streptophyta > Magnoliopsida > Asterales > Asteraceae > Helianthus > Helianthus annuus. The sequence continues at coordinate 98,195,370 of NC_035439.2, read as the reverse complement.
CGGTTGGGGTGTGACAGATTGGTATCAGAGCCATAACTATAGGGAATTAGGAAAAAATTGCCATGCTTTTGCCCTAATCTATAGTTCTAGAAATTTTGCCTCTTATTTGTTGTTTAAAACTTTGTGCTCTACCATGCATGCTTCCTAGCTATACTTTCTATTAAAATTATGTGTCTTTCTTAAGGCAAACACTAATACACTTATGCTATTTTTATAATCTTGTAACACCAACGAGAAGAATTTACCAAAATAGGCGTGAAACCCACAATTTGGTAAACGACTCTCATTCTACCTTTAATCTATTTTGCACGAAATTTCACCATTAAGCTAGGAGTGACATCCACAACTTAATGGTAATTTCCATTTCAACTCTAGTGGACCCTCGTCAAAGTGTCAAAATTTTATTTTGATCGACGAGTACCAACCACATTTAGGGTACGAAATCGTCAAGTTAGGGGTGAAACCCGCATCTCGTCGATTAAGTCCCATTCCTCGATTTTTATTCTCGCCAAAGTCCCGAATGCTTCAATCATTTAGAGATGTGTAGTAACCGGAAGGGTAAGATACCGTTAATCGCTTCTCGACGAGAGTATCTTACTTATAGGCCAAAGCACAATATCTCTAATTCGAAAGAACTTTCGACCCACTTTGGAATAGTCGACGTTTCTCTACCCGAAACAATCCAATGTTTTATTGAGCCTCTCTTTTATGTATCTCAATTTATATGTGATTTTATACTTGAACGTTCATTCATTTCCAAATGTCGTTTTAATCATTTCGTACGTTATCGCAATCACAAAAAATAATAATTCCTCGTGAACAAACTAAATTTACGATGCTTTCGTTTATTCATGTTATGCTATGTGGAATTCATGACTATGCTATATGAAACACTTTTATGGTATGTAAATCAAATTGAACCTTTTATGCTATGTAAATCAAATTGAACCTTTTATGCTATGTGAATCAAATTGAAACTTTTATGCTATGTAAATCAAGTTGAACCTTTATGCTATGTGATCAATTTCGTTTTCTTAAACAAACATTATGACCAAGTCTCACCTATTCGTTCTTTTGAATCTTAGATGTCTTCTCGTCACTCCAACGCGTCTAAGAAGTCAAAGTCTCGCTCCACCAAGAAGATGATGGCTTTCATGGCCGATCAATTTGCTCGCGTCGTTCCAAAGGTCATTTCCGAGATCCGAGCCTCTGAAACTCCTCACTCTTCCGTCGACTCTAAGGTCGAAGCACGCAAGCCCGTCTCGTTCAACTTCAAGCACTTTTCATCGTGCAATCCAAAGCCATTCACTGGCAATGATGGGGTGACCGTCATGCTTGAGTGGTTTGACAGCATAGAGGTCACATTCATCAATAGCGAGTGCCCCGATGAGCTCAAGACGCGCAGCGCGACTGGGGTATTCCAAGCCCGAGCTCTCGAGTGGTGGACGAATGAAAGAAACATACGTTCGAACGAGCTGGCATATGCTCTGACATGGGAAGAGACTAAGGCCCTAATGATGGATGAGTTTTGTCCTCCGCATGAGCAACGAAAGTTGGAGGAAGAATTTTGGGTGTTAAAGCAGATTGGTGATGACAACCTAGCCTACACCACCCGTTTCAAACAACTCTGTTTCATTGTCCCCCACCTTGTCTCGACCCCTGATCGCAAGAAAAGCAAGTATATGAATGGTTTACCCCCTAATATGCGTGACACAATCGAGGCAGCCAAACTCGATAGCATCGAAGACATTTACCGTTTGGCCGCGTCCTTGAACAACAACCGTATTCGCGATAAGCAAGCCGCAAACCTCGTTCCTTCAAAGCCAGCCAATCAAATCACCCAACAATCGAATAACAATAGGGGAAAGAAGCGAAAGCAATCCAACCCCGTTTGTAACGCGATTGTGCCGCCTGTTAACCCCGACCCTGTTGCTCCTGATAACACCCAAAGGCCGTACACTGGGATTCACCCCAAGTGTGCCACTTGTAATTTCCATCATCCCGTCAATGCTTGGTGCCGTCGTTGTGGCAATTGCAACCGTTATGGTCATACTACCAACTTTTGTCGCCAACAACCACAACAAGCACCACCCGCTCAGCAAGTTCAGCAAGCCCAACAAGCACAACAAGCCCTACCTGCTCCTCAAAATGCAAGACCCGCTAGAGCTTGTTTCAAATGTGGGGATGTTAATCATCTTCGTCCTCAATGCCCACAATGGAATCAAGAGCAGCAACAACCTCCTCGTGGACGCGCCTTCAACCTAAACGCGAATCAAGCGCGCAACGACAATGATGTCGTTAACGGTACGTTTCTTGTTAACCATCTTTATACTTCGATACTATTTGATACTGGTGCGGACGAAAGCTTTGTGTCCTTAGAATTCGAATCATTGTTAAATTGCACACGCTCTAAGCTACCTAAGTCGTTTTCCGTTGAAGTCGCCAATGGCAAGTCTATCTTAGTCGATTCCATTCTCCTCGATTGTCGTCTTACTCTTAACGAGCATGCTTTCTCTATTGATCTTATACCCATGCAATTGGGGTAGTTTCGACGTCATCATAGGCATGGATTGGCTTCAAAAGAATCATGCTGAAATCGCTTGTCACGAGAAATTCGTTCGCTTACCTCTCCCATCTGGTGACGTTTTGCACGTTTATGGAGACCGACCTTCAAGGGGACTAAAGTTGATGTCCTGCACACAAGCGAACAAGTACTTACGCAAACAGTACTTTGCCTTTTTAGCCCACGTTGTGGAAGAAAAGGGCAAGGGAAAAAGTTTAAGTGATGTTCCAGTGGTGCGCGACTTCCCTGACGTCTTTCCTGAAGATCTACCCGGTCCTCCTCCTCCTCGATCTGTTGATTTTCGCATTGACCTCGTACCTGGTGCGACTCCTGTTGCCAAGGCTCCTTATCGTCTTGCACCTTCCGAAATGCAAGAATTGTCTTCTCAGCTTCAAGAACTCCTCGATAAGGGTTTTATTCGTCCAAGTACCTCTCCATGGGGTGCTCCTGTACTTTTCGTTAAAAAGAAAGATGGTTCTTTCTGCATGTGTATCGACTATCGTGAGCTCAACAAACTCACCATCAAGAATCGTTATCCCCTTCCGCGTATCGACGACCTCTTTGATCAACTTCAAGGCGCTACCTGTTTCTCCAAAATCGATATTCGTTCTGGTTATCACCAACTTCGAGTCCTCGAAGAGGACGTCCCCAAAACCGCTTTTCGCACACGCTATGGACATTACGAGTTCGTGGTCATGCCTTTTGGCTTGACCAACGCACCCGCTGTGTTCATGGATCTCATGAATCGTATTTGTAAGCCTTACTTGGATCGCTTCGTGATCGTCTTCATTGATGATATTCTCATTTATTCTAAATCTCGAGCCGATCATGAGCGTCATCTCCGCCTTATACTTGAACTTTTGCGTGCTGAACGTTTATATGCTAAGTTTTCTAAATGCGAGTTTTGGATCAAAGAAGTTCAATTCCTTGGGCATGTTGTTAGTAAAAAAGGAATCCATGTCGACCCTTCAAAAATCGAAGCTGTGAAGAATTGGACCGTGCCTAAATCTCCTTCTGAAATCCGTTCTTTCTTAGGATTGGCGGGTTATTACCGTCGATTCATCTCGAACTTTTCAAAGATCGCCGTTCCTCTCACTTCGTTGACTCAAAAAGAGAAACCTTTTGCTTGGGGTCCTGAGCAAGAGGAATCTTTTCAAACTCTCAAGGACTTGCTTTGCAACGCTCCTATCCTCGCTCTTCCTGATGGGAATGATGATTTCGTGGTTTATTGTGATGTCTCAAATCGTGGTCTTGGTTGTGTACTCATGCAACGAGACAAAGTCATCGCTTACGCCTCTCGACAACTCAAAATACATGAGAAGAACTATACTACCCACGACCTCGAGCTTGGCGCTGTTGTTTTTGCGTTGAATATTTGGCGACACTACCTATATGGTACTAAGTGTGTGGTTTTCACTGACCATAAGAGCCTACAACACATCTTCGACCAAAAAGAACTCAATATGCGACAGCGACGTTGGGTGGAGTTGCTCAACGACTACGACTGTGAGATTCGCTACCATCCTGGTAAGGCGAATGTCGTGGCCGATGCACTTAGTCGTAAGGCTCATGTGGATGTCATCCGTTGTTTTCATATCTCGAGCGATCTTCACAATCGTATTCGTGAAGCGCAGTACTCCTCTATCAATGAAGGTTCCATGGCTGTTGAAATACGTGGAGCATCTGAAAATCAACTCGTTTCAAAACCTGATGGTCTCCTCTATTGTTGCGATCGCGTTTGGATACCAGATCGTGACAATCTTCGTGACCTTATCATGAACGAAGCACACAAATCTAAGTACTCAATTCATCCTGGCGCTGACAAGATGTACCATAATCTACGTACATCCTATTAGTGGCCCGGTATGAAGAAAGACATTGCTGTGTACGTTTCCAAGTGTCTTACCTGTTCGAAAGTCAAAGCCGAGCACCAGCGACCTTCTGGTCTACTCGAACAACCTGAAATCCCCGTGTGGAAATGGGATAGCATTGCGATGGACTTCATAACTAAACTCCCGCGTACACCTTCTGGTTACAACAGCATTTGGGTAGTCATTGATCGTTTAACTAAGTCCGCACAATTCATTCCCATTCGCGAAGATTTCAAGGTTGAACGACTTGCTCGTGTCTATACCAATGAAGTCATACGCCATCATGGTGTTCCTCTCGACATCATTTCTGATCGTGATGGTCGATTCACTTCGCGTCTCTGGCAAACTTTTCAGTCCGCTATGGGTACTTATTTGAATCTTAGTACGGCCTTTCATCCTCAAACGGATGGACAGACTGAACGTACTATCCAAACCCTAGAGGACATGCTCCGTTCTTGTGTCATCGACTTTGGTGGTAGTTGGGATGTGCATTTACCTTTGATCGAGTTCTTGTACAACAATAGCTATCACTCCAGTATTCAAATGGCTCCTTTCGAGGCATTGTATGGTCGCAAATGCCGATCTCCTTTAAGCTGGCACGAGATTGGTGACAAACATTTTACTGGCCCTGAGATCATACAAGAAGCAACAGATAAGATTCTCCAAATCCGTGACAATCTACTCAAGGCTCGAAATCGTCAAAAGAGCTACGCAGACAAGGGACGCAAACCTATGGAATTCAACGTTGGTGACCATGTCCTTCTCAAGGTGTCTCCTTGGAAAGGAGTGGTTCGTTTTGGTAAGAAGGGAAAACTTGCCCCTCGCTATGTAGGTCCTTTCAAGATACTCGAAAGGATTGGTAAGGTGGCTTATCGACTTGACTTACCTCAAGAGCTCAGCAATGTTCATCCAACGTTCCAGTCTCGAACCTAAAGAAATGTCTCGCTGATGAAGGACTTCAAGTTCCTCTCGAAGATCTTCAAATCAACGAAACTATGCATTTCGTGGAAAAACCTGTAGAATCGTGGATCAGCAAGTCAAGTTACTAAGGCGCAGTAAGATTCCTATCGTCAAGGTTAGATGGGAAGGAAAACGTGGCGCCGAATTTACTTGGGAACTCAAAAAGGATATGAAGTCAAAGTATCCTCACCTTTTCCCTACGTCTTCCTAAATTTGGGGACGAAATTTCCTAAAGGAGGGGAGACTGTAACGCCCGGCTCTTTTGTACTTTCCATTTATAGAAAGTTTTGTTCGTATTTCTATTTTTGGAAACCTTGTATTCTTGTAATCGTTCCTTTCGTTGTAATCATTATCAAACCGAGACTTGGATCATTAATGAAGCTTGTATTTTGTTACGTTTATGTTATACGCATTCTATGTATGCTCGTATGTTCGATTTGGTGAATCAATCGATGTTTAATCGTTATTCTTGGAAACTATGTGCGAAACTTGTAATTAATCTAAACTTATGCATTGAACGTGTTTTGAACGAGAACGATACTTGGTTATGACATTTATACGCTTAAACATACTTTGGTTATGATCATCATGCTTAACTACACCTTATACTATGCTTTTATATCAAAACAAGTCCCTAAACTCTCAAGTTTGCACCTAAAGGAACCAAGTATAAACTTTAGGGGCCTAAGTGTAATAAAACGAAAGATCAGGCAAACGTACCCGCCGCGTGACGCGAGGGGGCTTGGCGTCACGCGAGCCCCCTGTTTCGGCAGACTTGTGTTTCTTTGAGCTGTTGTGCACGAAATCCAACTCTCCAACCTCACCCAATCACCTTTAATCCACCTCTAATCACCTCCAATCACCTTCTAACTCTTCCATTATAAATACCCACCTTCTCCAACCCATTTGACACTTTCACAACTCCTAAATCTTCACTAAACTACTCTCTAATCAGCTGAGAATCTGAGTTTTGGACAGATTCGTGAAGACTTACAAAAGTGAGTGTAACTTGCTCATTTCTCAACCAAATCACTTGGTTCTTCTTCCTATTGCTTTGTTATGTCCTTGGGTTTGAATCCTTGGTTTTTCCTTGGAAGAATCATGCTTGGATTTGCCCTAAAATGGACTAAAACTTTCTGTTTTGTTTATTATTATTCAACAACTTGTTATTTCTTATCCAACTTGTGTCTAACACATCTCACACCAATGTCCTAATGCTTACAACCTCTCTTATGGTTGGGTAAGCTTAAAAACATGGTTGAGACACTTAAAATCAGAGGATTAAACCTCATAAACTTGGTGTTTTGATTAGGGTTTTAACCAACAAGTCATGTCAAACTTAGACTTTGATACATGGGTGATTATGGAACAACTTGGGTTGTCCAAACATACAATCCTCACATGATTTGATGATTTCTATTAGTTAGCTTATCTTACATACTCGTATAAACCTTAGTTCGTGACCCTCCTTGGTTGTCTTTACATCAAGAGAAGTGGTGAACTTCAAAGGGGTGCCTAAATGGAAGCTTAGTCTTCCTACCCCATACATGACATCCTTGTAACTAAGAGGTGCCTAAATGGAGATTTAATCTTCTACCTCCTACTTGAAATATTGGACCTAAATAATATGTAATATTTAGCCTAAGTATAAGCATATACTCATTCGAACCTTTGATGTTAAACTTGTGTTTACATGTTAAAGAAGTAGAATATCATCCAAGACCTAAACCTTAATATGATTCTAATGGGTTCACTACCCATGAAAAACATTAAATAACCATATTGGTTACCTAGTGTCATATGATGGTTATAAAGTCTAAAAGATGATTATTTTTACATACACATATACTTTCGTTATACTAAGTTATTTCCATATTCTTAATCTTCCGTAAACGCCAAACTCACACACCTACGTCTCCTCGTGTAGAAGGACTAGGTGCTCCAAGCTAAATCATCCACCAAACTTACTCTCGGATCTTCCAAGTCAAGACTTGTAAACCGTGAGTATACTCGAACCCATTTTACTTTTAAACACTTTGGGTGCAACATGTATTCTATATTAAACGCACGTGACACTTGAAACTTATTTGAAACATGCTCTATCCTTTTAAACATGAAACATGAAACTTGTGATACTTGAGACTATTTTGTGCTATGTGAACGTTTAATCTTTGTGTGTAGTTCCGCCTTAACAATGGTAGCGCTATAGAGGTAATGCACCTCCCCGTTAGTCTTTGGGGTATTGTTAGGAGGAGACATATTAACCTCCCGTGAAACTTTGGGTTAGGTACTTTAACGCATTGGAAACTTGGGCTATCACTTAGACTACGTAAACTAGCATGGTTGAAACTATTTTAATATGTTCATGTTGGATACGAGTTTGTATTCTATATGCTATGTAAACAAACTTGTATACTCGCTCTTTGCTTTTGCATTGAAACTCTATTTTAATACATGTTGCAGGTTGATTATTGAAGTATGGATGATTGATGAAACAAGTTTAGGGTGGACTAGATACACATCTAAATTTATCTATCTTTTTTTGTTATGTTATTTGTTGAAACAATGTTGTTATTTCCTTTCGAATTTGTATGACATTTAGTTTTGAAATGAAAATTGAATTTAATTAAATATTGTCACATAGTGTTATGACGTCTCTAGCAATCTTTACACACTTCGTCTCATCCCGATGTTTCCGCCATCGGTTGGGGTGTGACAATTTAATATTAGGATTATTTATTTAAATCCTAATATTTACCGGGTTACTTTTACCCGTCTTTTAGTATTAACGGGGTTTAATTACCAAACCCGTTTTCGGGGTGTTACACGTACGCGGTACGGGCATTATGAGTTCCTTGTAATGCCCTTTGGGTTGACTAATGCACCCGCGGCTTTCATGGATCTCATGAACCGGGTTTGCAGACCCATGCTGGATAAGTCGGTAATTGTATTTATCGATGACATTTTAGTGTATTCAAAGAATGAAGCTGAGCATGTGCATCATTTGCAAGAAGTGTTAGAGACACTCAGACGAGAAAAGCTCTATGCAAAATTCACAAAGTGCGCATTCTGGTTACGAGAGGTGCAGTTCCTTGGGCATATCATTAGTGCCGATGGAGTGTTAGTGGATCCGTCAAAAGTAGAAGCTGTGTCAAAATGGCTCTCCAAGGAATCCCTCAGAAATCCGAAGCTTTTTAGGGCTCGCGGGATATTACCGAAGATTCATACAAGATTTCTCCAAAATTGCTTTACCTTTGACTAAATTGACTCGCAAGGAGGAAAAGTTTGTATGGGGTATCAAACAGGAGGAAGCTTTCCAAACGCTCAAAGAAAAATTAACTCATGCTCCGGTGTTGACATTACCGGAAGGAGTTGACGATATGGTGGTTTATACAGATGCGTCGCATTCGGGACTCGGGTGTGTTTTAATGCAACGAGGCAAGGTCATCGCCTACGCCTCGAGGCAATTGAAGATCCATGAAAAGAAATACCCGGTTCACGACTTGGAATTGGCGGCGGTGGTGTTTGCCTTAAAAATATGGAGGCATTACTTGTATGGGGTAAAATGTATGATCTTTACCGACCATAAAAGTTTAAAGTATTTCTTCGATCAGAAAGAATTAAACATAAGACAAAGGCGGTGGTTGGAAACGGTCAAGGATTTCGATTGTGAAATACATTATCACCCCGGGAAAGCCAATGTAGTGGCTGATGCGTTGAGCCGAAAGGCAGATTATGCTCCGATACGAGTACAATCGTTGCAGCTTATTGTGATCTCGGGCTTACTTGAACAAATCCGAGGAGCACAAGATGAAGCAGTAAAGACGGAAAACTGGAGAAAGGAACGGATTGTTGGCTAAGTTAACGATCTCGAGGTAGGCAACCACGGTTTGAAAACGCGTTTCAATAGAATTTGGGTACCTAACACATGTGGAGTTAAAAAGCTTCTACTAGATGAAGCTCACAAGTCCCGTTATTCCATTCATCCAGGAGCGACCAAGATGTATAATGACTTAAAACAAAACTATTGGTGGCCCGGAATGAAAAGAGATGTCGTGAAATATGTGGAGAAATGCTTGACATGTTTACAAGTCAAAGCGGAGCACAAAAAGCCTTACGGTAAACTCCAACCGTTAGAAATCCCGGTTTGGAAATGGGAACATATTACGATGGACCTATTAACCAAACTACCAAGGACGAACCGCGGTTCGATGCTATATGGGTGGTTGTTGACAGACTAACCAAGAGTGCTCATTTCATCCCGATACGTGAAACGTATACATCCGAAAAGATGTCTGAAGTTTACACTAATGAGATAGTAGCACGCCATGGAGTACCAGTGTCCATCGTGTCCGATAGAGATACCCGGTTCACTTCAAATTTCTGGCGGGATTTCCAAGAGCAAATGGGAACCAAATTGTTCATCAGCACTGCATACCATCCTCAGATGGATGGACAGAGTGAAAGAACAATACAAACATTGGAAGACATGCTTCGAGCATGTATAATCGACTTTGGAGGTAGTTGGGATGTCTATCTACCATTAGTCGAGTTTTCTTATAATAACAGCTACCATACTAGTATTGGGATGGCACCGTACGAAATGCTTTATGGTAGGAAATGCCGAACCCCGGTATGTTCGGGTGAAGTGGGTCCACGTGAACTCGCCCACCAAGATATAGTTCGAGCCACTAATGAAAAGATTGATGTGGTTCGGGCTCACTTGAAAGCGGCACAAGATAGAAAAAGTCGTATGCAGACAAAAGGAGGAGACCAATCGAGTTTCAGGTTGGCGACAAAGTCATGCTTAAGGTATCCCCATGGAATGGGGTTATCCGGTTTAGAAAGAAAGGAAAATTAAGCCCTAGATTTATTGGACCATTTACGATTGTTGAACGGGTAGGAAAGGTAGCTTACCGCCTTGAACTACCGGAGGATCTAAGCGGAATTCATAGCACCTTTCATGTGTCACATCTTTGGAAATGTCTAGCGGACGAGTCAACTTAAATCCACTATGACGACATTGAGGTGGATGACCAACTAAACTACGTGGTAAAGCCCATTGCGATTTTGGATCGTAAGGTAAAAACCTTAAGAAACAAGGAGATCAATCAAGTCAAGGTCAAGTGGGAACACAGAAAGGGTTCGGATACCACATGGGAATCCGAGGAAGAAATGCAACGGCTCTACCCTACATTAGTTGGGTGGACTTGTAACAACCCGAAAATATAAAACTTATACTAAAATTTAAATTTACATAATCATTTAACTAGGAATTTATAACCTAGTTAAATACAAGACTTAAGGTGGCATATAATGAGGTTAAATCACTTTGATTGTAAGTTAAACAAGGTTTAGGGACCAATCTTGCCAAACTTGAAACTTAATTACTAATTAGTAAACAAAATCACCCAAACACACATTGGTGTGGGTGCTTGGATCGAACAGAAGGCAGGGGCGACAAAGGGTTTCCTTCAAACCCTAGTTTACACACAAAATCCTTAAATTGAAGCCTCAAATCTGCCCTAAATCAAGTCTTGAACATGAATTAGTGATCACCTCGTTGTAGGGATCAAAAAGGTATGTAAAATTTCAGTATTTTGTTCACCTTGAATTCTAGGTTAAATGTGAAAAACTGAAATTTAGCTTAAATATGTGATGCATGAATGAATCTGAAGTAATATGATGTCTAGAGTAAACCCTAAATGAATTCTTGTAAAATCTTTGCATGATTCTTGAGAAGTTAATAATCACCATTGTTGGTGAATGATGAAATTGTAGAGATTTGATAAACACTAGGATTATGATTTCCATTCTAGTGAAAACTGAAATTATATGATAAAATTCAGTAACTTGGGTGTTAAAAGTGTGTAAATTGCTTAATTGAAGTGGATATAGATGAAAATAACATGTTAAGAACCTAGCAATGATTTTGTAGAAATCTCACCCGCTAGGTGTTTGTAGAAACGCCTAACTGAAAATCAAAGTATTGATAATCAGACAAAAAAAAAAAAAAAAAAAAAACGCAGATTTGATTACCGTAATAAATTGTCCGTTATTTATTGTAAAAGAGTTCTAAAGCATTTCAGATGGAACTCTTTAGGTAAAGAATCCGGGTCGTCAAGTGGACAAGCCGGAGGTGATACACGCTTAAAGGGTGCGCTTTGAAGGTACGCGACTTATAATTTCGCTACATTATGATTAGTTGTTGGTCTTACTTTGTTATATTGAAATTTGGTAAACAAGGAAAACCGTTAAGTCACGAGAGTGACAAAGTGACTTAGACAAGTAACGGGTCAAACAAGTTGAGTTGTAAAAACATGAACCTTTGTAGAAGGATTAAAGTTCGGAATATTTGCTTGTCAAATGATTTCGAAAAGCATGGTTAAATCCTTGGAATTAAGCATGATAGTTATTACATAAGCTCCCTCGGGAGGGGAGCGAAAAGCCATAATTGGTAAACACGAAAACGGGTGAAGTGGCCTAAAACAAGAGATGTCAATAATGCAAGTGGTGAACTTGTAAACAAACGGGTCAAAATAAAGCAAAACGTAAACCCGGTAGCGGGAGCGTAAAATATATGAATAATGGATCCGGGTAATGGATGATAGATAGCTTAGACATGTTAAGAAACGAATCCCAAGCAATTAAAATGAGTTTGGATAGGTTTGGATGTAAATTTGATGAAAAATAAATGTGCAGAGTTGACACGGGCGGGTGACCTTTTGACACGGCCGGGTGACTCGGCTGTGAAAAATATATGTTAAGCTGACACGGCCGGGTGATCCTTTTGACACGGCCGGGTGAAGGGGCTGAAAACAAAATATATAATTTCTTGTATTTAATTATTTTGTTCAAATGCCTTGATTTCTAATCTTTTAAATGAAATTGTATGATAGGTAAAGATGCTCTTTAGACCCCGGAGGATGATCAAGCCATGTCAAGAACCGAACACACCGAACAAAGCTTCCGCATTTTGTCTATTTTGTTTTAGTGACATGTAAACACTTGAAATTATGTTTTGAAAGTTTATCTAGCATGATGTAGACTTGAATATTATGATCAAGTATGATCTTAAGACCGTGAAGTTTTTTTTGTAAATTCGAAAAACTTTTGTACTAAATGCATGATAAATATCATAAATCCTGTTATTTTAAGTTTGATCTTACAGATTCTAAACTAGTAACGTAATAAATAGAAAAAGTTTAAATGTTGTTCATATAAACGAATCCAAGATTTTATTTCATGGCATACGCATCTATACATATAATAAAGTAAATCAAATGGAGGACACATGGCATTCAATGAGGTGATCTTCATTGAGTTTTCCCGCCAAAGATGTATTTTTTTACTCATTTATCTCTATCTAATTTAAAATTAAATTCCTCATAGAATATATTTTTTTATTCATAATTACAACTAATTCCCGTTTTCCAAATCTTATTTTCAAATTAAAATTAAGATGATGATTATCTTTAGTTAATGAGGAATATCTATTTAAATAACCAAATTCACACTTAGTTTTCTAATTATAATTCGTCCTCTTATTTTCATTGTTCAAAATTATCTAAACTTTTATTTGGAATCGTTCTTTTTAATTTATGGTATTTAATAGATATTATTCATGTTGATTATTCATTAAAAAAATAAAATATTCAGGAAATATCATAAAGTAGTTTGTTTGATGAAATTCATGAATAAGAGGAGTTGCAAAATTGTTTTTGTTATTTGGCATCAATCAATCTTCGTCATAAAAACATTTACCGATTTTCTGTTTTGTTAAATAAATAATCATATCGAAAAATAATCTTTGAAACGTAGGTGGTTGTATGAATTATTATACGATTTATTGTTATTTATATAAGTTCTAATTGTTACACCCGTGTGTCACACGGGAAATAACCTAGTATATGATATACTAAAATAAATGTTAGTTAAAAACTGTTTGGTGGGCTTTTTCACAAATGGACCTTTGCTACAAATTAAATCACAGCCCATACAAACACAATGCAGTAAATAAATATAAATTTTTTTTCGCTTTCTTCTTGCAGGACTTATCTTCTCCGCCTCTCCGGGACGCACACACAGGTCAGAAACAAAAATCAGATTCAAAATTTCACTTTTCTTTCGACACTTCAGCTAATTTGTCAACAACAAGAAGGGTCAAACTCTAATAGCATACGTAGTGGGGCGGCATGGCATACCATAGCGCCGCCATGGCGCCGCACACACCAAAACGCGGGGCGCTATGCCCAAAAAAAATTTGAAAGCGCGATATTAATAACGGCGGTATAAATGGGGGATTTGATTTTTGACCGTTGTAAACGGTCATTTTACTAAAAAAAAAAAAAAATTAATTATTTTTTCAAACTTTCCTTTAAATCAATTCCTCCTCTCCTATTTTTTTTACCACACACACTCAAACACTCTTTATCTCTTCCATTTTTTTTAGAAATCCTTAAATTTTATACAATGCATCAATTCAACCGTGGCTTCATTCCTCCCCGATCAAGTGCGGACCCAAACTAAAGTGGTAATCCTACTCGCCCCGTGTCGCCGGTTCCCACTAGACCCAACCCTTTCGGCTCCGGTTTTCTCGATTACAATCAACAAAGTCCCGGGTTCATGAATCTTTTGAACCAACCGCTATCATGGGACCCTAATCTCTACGGATGGAACCCGAATCAAAACACCGATGGGATGGGGTCGTCTCAAGCGTTTGGGTCGGCTCAAGCTTTCGGCTCCCCACTACACGAACCCGATGTTGTTCCGGAAACACAACCCGAGGTAGCGGAGACGCAAAAAGGAAAAGGAAAAGGAAAAGCAAAACGGCCACATAAAAAGAAAGTGGAAACCACCACCCGAGCGAAAAAAATGTGATAACGTGGGAGAGCCCGAAGAGGAGTATGCGTTAACCCGCGCTTTCATCGATGTTTCGGAGGACCCGGTTATTTGTATGTTTTTTTCTGTTTTTATTTATTTTCTGTTTTTTTCTGTTTTTTAATTTATTTTCTGTTTTTTTAATTTATTTTTTGTTTTTTTCTGTTTTTAATTTATTTTCTGTTTTTTTTTTATTTTCTGTTTTTAAATTTATTTTCTGTTATTTATTTATTTTCTGTTTTTATTTTTTTTAAATTTTAGACTAACATTATATTTTGTTTTTTTTAGCAAACAATCAAAGTAAAACCGTTTTTTGGAACCGAATACGAGAACTTTTTTTCGATCTCATGGGTAGAGGAGACGAATACCGCCTACCGGACTCTATATCGAGGAAGTGGACTGATATAAACAAGAAATGCACAAACTTTCAAATCGTGTACCAACGCTTGTTTTCCGGATGGAAAAGTGGAAGTAACGATGAAGACATTACGCAAGCGGCATTGGTCGAGTATACGGAGGCCGGGCGAAAAAACCCGAGTCGTCGTCGATGTCTATGGGAACGGATATGAGTAACGCATTTTCGGAGATAAACAAGCGACTTCAAGACATACACGAACTCGGTAATAAACGTTTGGAGGAGAACCGCGAAGTTACGGAGATTATGCGGGATAGACAATGGGCTCACGACTTTGAGTTCTACTCGAAACCGCATGACCACTTAACGGGAAAAGCTTTGAAAATGGCGTTGGCACAAAAGGAGCGGATTGAAAAAAAATATAACCTTTGATTGTGTAATTTTTTTTTTATCCTAGTTTAATGTTTTTTTTTATTTTATTGTACTTTTTTTTTATTTAATGAAATGAATTTTATTTTTAAAAAACTTACAAATGAATTAAAAAAATAAAAATTAAAAAATGAGTAATGATGACACAGGGGCTTTATGACTACGGCCTCAAATTGCATAACGCCCCATAAACCCCGGGGTGACGTGGCATGCCACATGTCGCATAACGCCCTCAAAAGGGCTTTATGACTACACATGGCCTAAAAACCAATCAAACTTTTGATACCCCTTTCAAGAAAGGTTTGCCGACCAGAGGGTCACCAGACCCTTTTAGGTTTTTAGCCCTAAACGGTCGCCCACCCAGCACTTACTTAGGACCCGGCCCTGCTAGAAGCCTACAACCGATAAAAGACATGAAAAGTAAAAAAAAAAAAAAAAAAAAACCTTTTCAATATTTGACAAGATAGACCTGAGCCCAATAGAGTATTTTTAAGACCTAAGCCTAATATAGTGTTTTTAAAATAACTAAAATAACGGAAACTAGGCCCATTACATTTTATTACCAAGCTTAATTCTCACCGTCTCAAAGTTCCAGGTTCACAGTAACGAGTAAGCAACTATTTAAAAACCTTGTTCGTTCACATGTTCGAAATTGTTCACAGCTGTAGCTAATTGTCTATTTAGTATTTGATTACATATTATTGACCAATGGAGTATCAAAAATTGAACGATAGCTATTGAGTTTTGAATATTGACTGTTCAGCACTGTATTGTCTTTCTTTTTGTCTATTGTTAATTTTTACTTGTGTACCAGTGAGTAGTGACTCTGGGTTTTTAAACAATAAGCCTCATCTTCATAGAATATTTAGTTGATTTAGATTTTATTGGGGTCCCGGGATTAAAATTTTAGAATCCGAGATACCGATAAAAATTGGGTTAATGGACCTTGCGAAACACGTGATCATAACTCCACAAAAAGAATGATAGGTAATAAGGAGCAACGTTTCATCCCAGCTTAGCTTAACAAATATAGTAATCGGTTAGAGTATAACATAAACAGATAGAATCGACCTACATACATACAGATTAAGGGACGTACACCGCGAACAGAAACAGAACCTAGGTTTCTAACACTAACTAACCATAATACATCATGACTGCCGCCCACCCGATTCAAGATCCTCTATGGACATATCTGAACCATCATGCGAACACATCATTGCCGAATTGCTGTCCCTCCCGGTCCCACGTTGCTGAATCTCAACGTGACCACCCACACCATCACGCGTAGGGGGAAGCCCGGAAACTTGAGTGATTGCACACGAATCCTCTAAAGCCCGGAAAAATGCATACGGTCCCCATCCTTCACTATAATATGGTGGTGCAAAGAACTGCAGGTAGCAAAATACCGCCATTGTTATACCTGCAAGACATAATGTGCGATTTATGCGACAAGAAAAACGGTTAGTTATAGTTTACAAGACCTTATGTTAAAGAATGCACACCTATAAGACCTCCGCCAACTACATCCTGCCAGTGGTGGCGATAGTTATCGATTCTAGAAATGGCGACTAGACATGCAACGAGCAACGGGAAGAAAACTACACATAGCTTTGCAGCATGGCCTTGGCGATCAAATGCTTTTATTTTTCCAGATAAGTAAAGTGACAAAAACCCGAGACCAGAAAAAGACCCTGCAATGAAAGCATAAATAAATTGTGCACATGATTACTTGATAGAAAGAGTACATAAGGTGGTTTTGTTTTGCTTACACGAAGAATGCCCACTTGGGAAACTCTTGTGGCCTTGTCGTATAACATTGATATCACCGTGACATATAACATCTCCCCATTGATCGTATAGCTGAGACAAAAATCAATAGCAAAAAATCATGAGCGATAATGGGAGAAAGCGATGAAAGGATCAAGTATGGTGGCAACTTTGGCCCGTGTAATTTAATACGGGTTGTGTTCAGTTATATTTCACAAACGGATCAAATAAAAAAAATCAAGCTGAATGGGGAACCAATCAAAGGGGTTGAGCACGATGAAAATGGGTCCACGTATCATATGATTTTAATGCATATAAACTCCTTGATTGTTAGATTATTAGTTCAAATAAAGGTGTGTAAATCGTGTCAAGTCAATGGGTTAACAAGTTTTCAGGTTGACGGATTGAGTTGTTTAACCCATACACAAGTACACAACCATATATGTATTCATTTCGAAACATCAATCATAATGTGGACACACTTAAATCATGCAACCCAAAAAAACCATTTAACACATCCATCTAAACATGTCAACAGTTTGATGCGTTGGTAGTAATGGTAAGCATGTTAGTTGGGCCGGTGAGTTTAATAAATGGGTTAAACAAGTCGTAAACAGGTTCCTATTTAACAAATGGGTTAAACATATCAACCAAAAGTCAAAACCTTCTTAATTCCCTGTCATGTTCTAAGCCCTATCGGAAATTGGGACGCCTAAAACGGTAGTAACCCGAACCCAATTTTGACCCATTACCCGACGTCCCGACCCGCTCACACCAACACTTGTTAAAAAACCCTAAACCAACAACATACATCTTGCCCATCAGGAAAACACCTCCAGAAAAAATCCGGGCGTGGTCGACCAACCGCATCTTTAACCGCTTCCGTTATAACACCAGTTATAAAAACCGAGAACAAAAGCCCTACAACAACAAATGAGATTAAATTATCATGATTCCAAACTTTGACCATAACAACAATAAAGTCAACAACAAGAATTGATCACCTAACACAGCATGATGAAGATCATAAACATCCCGTCTATAATAATAAAACGCCCCAAAAACCGCCACCGGCAACAAAACCGCATACAACTGATACACCAAACAACAAATCAAAAAAAAAAAAAAAAACCCACCATTTTGTTCACAATTCGTTGCAAAATAACGAATATTCGAACTAACCGGAACGGTCCAAAAGGGTATAGTGCTCTCCCTCATTGGATACTTTAGATCAGTCATCATATCTCTTCCAACAAAGCGGTTGAAAGGATGAACAAGACTTAAAATGATCATAACTGCTAATAGTAGTGAAAGAATCAACCAATCATGGAAGTGAATACGGGCTAATGCGAGCCCGTGTGACCGGATTGTGTGTGTTGATCGTTGTGAGTCCATTGGTGTAGGCTGGATGAACTGTTTTAGTGGAATCGTGAAACTGAAAGGAACAAGTATTAGAACAAAATAAGTTTGGCTGAGTATGTATGTATGTATAAATAATTGTAGTGATAGAATAGAAGTACCTTGAGTTGGTTATTTTGGTAAGATGGTGTTGAAGTTGTGGCAGAAGATTGGGGCAACTCATTGTTGTTGTTGTTGGAAAAGGAGAAAGCCTGACAATGGGAAGTTGGGAGAAGATGATTGAATAGTGTGTGTTTTTGTTGGCGAACAATGGTTATGCCACGTCAAATGACGGTTTCCAGCGCCGAGGTGGTTTTTTAAGAAAAAAAACATGTAAGAATTTCTTTGCGGGATGGAAATTTGGTATGATGATAACAGTATGGCACCGATGCATAGGTCCTATTTGATTTTTCTGAAAAGCAAAACCTTTTAAGTGGGTCTGTTTAGGTTCTATATGGATTGGTTTGTGTAATATATTTTAATTAAATGGATCACAATATGTCATTTAAAATTTTATTTTGTTATTTTCGGGTTAAAGCGGGTCGACAACATTAAAGAAATGGGTCGATGTGGGTTAGTGTTTTAAAGAAAGGGGGGGGGGGGGTTTCGGATCGGAATGGGTTTCGAGCCGGCACAAGTATTCGCACGAGACGGGTTACGGCACGAAACGGGTTTTGGATCGGAACGGGTTCAGTTAAATTGAGTTTCGGGCCAAGACGGGTTTCGGCATGACACAGGTTTTGGATCGGAACGGGTCGATTCGGGTCGGGTTTCGGGCCGACACGGGTTTCTACACTGGACGGGTTTTGGATTGCAATGGGTTTTGGGCCGACACGAGTTTCCGCACGAGATGAGTTTCGGGTCGGGATGAGTTTCGTACCGTTTCGACGCGAACTGTTTCGACGCGTACCGTTTCGACGCGAACCGTTTCGACACGAACCGTTTCGACGCGATCCATTTCAACCCGTACTGTTTCGAAACACGAACCGTACCGTTTCGAATCGAACCGTTTCGACCCGAACCGTTTCGACGCGTGTTAAAATATAATTTTCAGTTTAATATTTTATAAAAATATTAATATAATTCTCAGTTTATTAACTTGTTCTATATTTTGTTTCATGTGGCTGCGAATAAACTGGACGGGGGAACATATGGCTGTGAATTAACTGGACTGGACTCTTCTATCTGCTAATGGGCTTATTGGGCTTGGCTGGGCATTATTTGCTGCTGGGTTCGAGACATTTGGTGGGCCTAATGAGGACCTGGGCTGCTGCTGCATATAATAGAGTGGCTTCTCAAAGAAGCTTTCATTCTGTTCGTTCTCAAAAACACATTATTGTTCTCTCACATTCACTCTTCAAAGGCGATTAGGGTTAATATTCGTTCAAAGTGCAGATTCGTCTTGAATCTGTTGTCGTAGGTGTTAATCTTGTAGTCTAGTCTTAGTTAGATTATCATATTGATAATCTGAGTGTTTGTTTCTAGTTGTGAGATTTTGTATTGTGTGTTCATCAGAAATATTTGGGTAATAACGAAATCGGTTTGGGTATTTCTGCGATTGTTCGAGTTCTTGAAGATATACCTGTTAAATTTGACATGGTATCAGAGCTTGATTGCTCTTGGGTTTTAGTCGGTGATATTTGAGTGTCGATCATCGCTCCGATCATCGTTCCGCTGTGTTTCTTTGGTGGATTTGGGTAGGTGTCTTCTGGCCGTTCCGGATCTTGTAGAGTTGTTGCTTTGGAATTTGTGCCGATCGAGTTGCAGAAACCCTAAATCTAGGGTTTGTGGAGTGATCTGGGTCTTGGTGAACTGTACTGTTTGCCGACATCAGAGCCGTGTGTTGTAGACTACTTGGAAAGGATCTTTGGAAGCTGCCGCTCTGATTAGGGTTCAATCCTCGAAGATTGTAAAACCCTAATCAGATTTGGAGGAACCCTGACTTGGGTTCATCTTCTTGGTGAGATATTTCCTTGTTATTATTCTGTTTTTTCTTTCCTGCATTTAGGCATTATTGTTGCCGGGGTAGTTGGACCGGTTTGATTGATTGGGACACAGGAAGGGTACATCCTGTTGCATTCTTAGTTGTCGTTGATTACTTCTTGTTGTTGTTTTGTTATATTCTGTGGTTCTTGTTTATTCTGTTGATTACCACTTGTTGTTGCTGTTTATCTCTGGTCTGTTAGATTGTGTCTAGGTCTAAAGGCTCCCTTGATAAGACTTGCAGAGGCACCTTTTGAGTGATGAACCTCTGATCTTTCGCCGTTGTTTTCTGATTTTATTGTGTGGTAGTTTTGTACTCTTGTTGATACTTTCTATTTTAGTATTTCTTGTTTGTTCCTGATTGTGTGTTTACAATGGTTGATGGTCCTGTTGTTACTACAGGTGGTGGTCCTTCTAGTCCACCACCTGAGACTCTTGTTAGTAAATTGGATGCAAGCGATCCGTTGTACTTGCATCCTTCTGATTCAAGTAATCTTACCATAGTAACTGTAAAACTAAAGGGTTCAGAAAATTACACTGTGTGGTCAAATGCTATGCAATTGGCTTTACAAGTGAAGAATAAATGGGGTTTTATTGATAAAACTTGTGTTAAATATGAAAATAATGAGGTGTTAGCTAGACAGTGGGATAGATGTAACTCAATTGTGCTTACTTGGATTTTAAACTCTGTTAGCGAGGATCTTTATATGGGTCATGTGTTTTCAAAGAATGCTTCTGATGTTTGGACTGATTTAAAAGAGACATATAATAAAATCGATGGTTCTGTGGTGTTTGATCTATATCAAAAAATAAATTCTTTTGCCCAGAATGGTGCAACTGTTTTAGAATACTATCATAAACTGAATATAATGTGGAAACAGTTGGATCAGATTTTGCAATTACCCTCTTGCTCTTGTGATGCCGTAAAGGACTTTAATGGTTTTAATGAAATGATAAAATTAATGCAGTTTCTTATGGGATTGGATAATCAATATCAAGGAGTGAGAACAAATTTGTTAATAAAGGAAACCTTACCTACTGTTAAAGAAGCCTTTGCTGTAGTTTCTAGAGAGGAATCTCATAGAAACTACAGTGGGGGTAATAAGAAAGGACAGTCTTTAGCATTTGCTGCTAAGACTAATCAATCAGTTGAGTTTAAGAAAACTAATAGAGTTTCGAATCAGAACTTAAAATGTACTCATTGTAACAAAATTGGTCACTCTGTAGATAAGTGTTTTGAAATAATTGGTTATCCAACCTGGATGAAGTCTAGAGGCAATAATCAAGGGAAGAGGGTAGTTGCGAATAGTAGTTCCGTTGATAAATCTGAAGTGCCTGTTAATGGTTTGACCAGTGATCAAATTGCCAGACTACTTAGTTTGCAAAATGATAAATCAAGTGATGTTCCGCAAAGCTGCAATGTGTCAGGTAGTTGTCATAGTATGTTTTGTGCTAATGTGTTCTGTAAACCAGTATTCTGTTTTAACAGTAGTTTGAGTAGTGGAGTTAAAGTTGGTTGGATTGTAGATTCAGGGGCAAACCAACATATGGTTAAAAGTGAGGATGGTTTAACAAATGTTGTTAATATTTCAGAATTTAATGTTCAAATAAAACATCCGAATGGTACTAAAGCATTAGTTACTAAAATAGGAAACCTTAAATTAGTAAACAATGTTATACTTAAGGATGTTTTTGTTGTCCCTGACTACAATATTAACTTGATTTCAGTACATAAACTTGCTGAGGACAATAAGTTGTATGTTGGTTTTGATGCACATGCTTGATATATTCAGGATTTGTCAACCAGGAAAATCCTGGTGACTGGTAGTCAAGTTGATGGTCTTTATTTATGTGGCAATGATTGTGTGACTGACAAGGTGTGTTTTAATGGTAGTAATGATACAAACCTTTGGCATGCTAGACTTGGTCACCCATCTGATCAGGCAATTAATGTTTTTAAACAGAGGTTTAACCTAAAAAAACCGGATAAGAATGAACCATGTGAAGTAGGCCAAAGGGCTAAACAACATAGAGATCCCTTTCCCTTGAGTGATCATAGAACTTGTGAAATAGGACAACTTGTTCATCTAGATACTTGGGGTCCCTATAAGGTTCCTAGTAAGGAAGGTTTTAAATATTTTTTAACCATAGTGGATGATTACTCAAGGGCTGTGTGGGTTTGTCTTATGAAGTCTAAGCAGGAAGTAATTGAGAATGTCTTTGAATTTGTTAATCTAGTTAAAACACAATTTAAAAAGGATGTCAAGTGCATTAGAAGTGATAATGGGTATGAGTTTATAAATAAACAAATGTAGAATTTTTGTAAAACTAAAGGTATCCTGCATCAGACTTCTTGCACATATACCCCTCAACAAAACGGGATCGTTGAAAGAAAACATAGACATTTGTTGAATGTTGCTAGGTCTTTACTGTTTCAAAGTAGTTTGCCGGTTAGTTTTTGGTCTGAATGTGTCACACCCCCAAAATACCACCTAGAGAGTGTCCCTGTTAGGCGTGTGACATACCATTAACGAGCCACCAATTACATTGAACCCATACAAGTTATAAATAAAATCCCCATTATTAATAAAAACATCTTCAACAAGTTTAAGCGAAAATCAATAAGTTCAGCGGAAGCAAATAGTAAACGAAGTTAAACTGTTTCAAAACCAAAGTATAGTATCAAGAAATCAGTCACATAAATCCTTCCTGTCGACCCATGACCACTTCGGCTACTCCAGACAGCAAGTTCCCAAATCCAAGATATCTAACGACCTGCGAGCATGCAACAAGTGTATCAGACAACGCTGGTGAGTTCATAGTTTTACGAAAAACGTTAGTTACCAAGTGTTTAATTAATCCATTGAAGTTAATTCCGAAAGTAATGTTGAAAACAATGTTGATAATACCCCAATACAAGACGGCTTCTGATTATTTTGCCCTTTCTCCAATGCTCCTATCAAAGCATTGGTCATGACTAGGTCATTAATTCAACACCCGTCCTCCCAGGTACGGGGTGAGGTTGCCAAACCTAAGTAGCGCTACTAACTAATACCATGTTACCTTCCCAGTAACCAAACAACTCGGAGGGACTTTAAAGGTGATAGGAAGAGTATATTATCCAACATTCCCATTTTTACCCAAAAGACTTATCCCTCCCGGGGATACCCACTGATTGTCCCAACCACCGGGACGCATGCTCAAGAGAGATGAACTCACCTTTGGTTTGCTCGGTAAGATTAACTATCCGTTTATCAATGAATCAAACACGTCCTAGCATGAGCACCAATATCAATCAGTTTTTAAGTTTACTTATACGTCGTTCACACATACACACGTAGTATACATTCATCAACAGATAGGATATATCACTTAATACTAGGTGCTACACTTTTGGAGTTAAACTTCGCATAACACGTTTCAAATAACGTCTCATTCCAAATCATACAACAATGTACAGGTTCATGTACCACCCATGGTCCGCCGACCCAGTGTACGAGACCCACTAAAGTAACCGGCCCAAAACCATTGATTCTCAATTCATGAGTATGGCCTGTTGTGTTTACCCAGACCCAAGCGTTGAACAAGTGCAACCATATCTTACACAAGGCCCAAAACAGGAAGTAAATGGCCCGATACCCTAAGCAGCCCACTAGTTATCTAAACCCACTCAACATATCCAGTTGTACATATTATATCCAATTTCTCTGTTCCTATGAAGCAACATGCAGCCATTAATGATAATGTTACTAACCTACTCATTATTTCATTTATTTGTAGAGTTAATACACATAATTCATTGGTTCCATTTATCATATCAAACATCATGATTGGCATCATATGACTCATCCCTAATTCATAATAGCCGACCCACATCATCATCTAATGGTTATTATCACTACCAATATTCAACCACATCAACTAAGTCAAGTTTCATAAATATTCATCAGTCAACATCATTGGTTAGACATCCTAAATCCACCTCTACATACCATTACAACTGGCGATACCAATTTAACACATCAGACCATCTTGTGTAGCAAATTTATTAGTATCTCAATAACATGCATCCCTAAACACCATCTAATACATAAGTGACATCACATCAAGTTTCCTACAATTTCACATCTACACAACAGTACATCAACGAATACTACCCATATTATTACAATCTTAGTCACCCCTTGTTATTCGTTCAACATATAGCCAGAAATCAAGAACTATAACAAACATGTAATCCCTAAATATTCTTTTAATTCACATAAACATAAAATATCATCATAAGTTAAGAAACTGACATCCTATCCAATCAATTGTTAGACCCAAGGACATACACCCACTAAACTCTAGTACCCATAGACTCTACATAATAACTGTTCCACCATGTGAATTCAAGGCATGCAAGAACATGGGTGGACCCCTAAGTCTTTCACTAACGTGAGCAATCAGATTCCCAAGTCAAACCCCACAATTAGTCATCATGCAATTTCATATGTCACAAAGCATTTATTAATCATAATCAAACAAACACTACATAATCAAGAACATCACATGCAAATCAGTTCTAACATACTAACCGAAATAAGAGTGCACAGTATCTGAGACTTCGATGAAGAGGGGGGGAAGGTTCTCCTGTCGATCACGAGTATGAGGGGTTTAGGGTTTGATTTATTTAAGTTTGTGATAATGAATCCTCATATATTACGTACTCTAAATAAGTAAGGTCTTTGGGGCGGTTCCCTTCTCAACCGAGATGGGCTCAAGCCCACTAAATTGAGTCAGTGCACAAACAGGAAGGGGTAGGGGTTAGAGAGTTTTGTGATTTCGTGCTGGAATGAAGGCCATACACAACATGGGGATATGCATGTGGTCTACGCAACTAAACCGGACCCCAAACAAAACAACTAATTTACTTGAGCTTCGCCCGGCCCAACATGATTTCAGTGTGTGCGTGGATGTATAAAATGCAACTAATCGGTCCACTATGACTCGATTGGACTTGTATGACTTTCGGCCTAAGATAACCTGTAAGCGTGGGCCGATGAAAGCTATAACTAGTAAGAGTGCGGCCCTAACGTATGCATGACCCAATCATAGACACAACACTAGGTTCGGCCCAATACACACACCCATATATATACTACTCAAACATATTATACATGCAGTCATTACATTACCGTTACATGTGTTCACTAATTCTTATCGTCATACGGAATAGGAAAGAGAGAGAACGGTATAACAAGAAACAAAACTACATGACGAAAAGATACTGACTCTGAAAGTTCGGGTTGTCACATCATCCCCAACTTGAAAGAAATTTCGTCCCGAAATTCGATAAGCAAACTCTCAAGAGGAGTGAAGAGATAGATCGAGATGACCATGGATTTTCCTCAGGTGCCACATCAT
Source organism: Helianthus annuus (assembly GCF_002127325.2). Lineage (NCBI taxonomy): Eukaryota > Viridiplantae > Streptophyta > Magnoliopsida > Asterales > Asteraceae > Helianthus > Helianthus annuus. The sequence goes on along the minus strand of NC_035439.2, from coordinate 98,169,755 downwards.
CCCCAACTTGAAAGGGAATTTCGTCCCGAAATTCGCCAATGATATCAGAAGTTGATTCCACCGCTCGAACAACTGAGGATACTAGAGTTTATTCCGATCTTGCGTTACCATGTGAACTCTGGTCCACGTCTTGAGTTCCAACGAACTCTCTCACTATTGGGATTCGACTATACTAACAAACCTTGACTTTCTCGTCCATGTTTTCGATAGACTCCACGACAACTGTAACTTGTCTGATAAAGGTATCACAATTGTTTCGTCGGGCAAACGTTTCTAGGAATTTTGAGACATAATGACATCGTGAACGTTACCTAACTCGTCAGGTAATTCGAGTTTGTGAGCCATGTCACCGATTTGTTCCAGAAGTCCATACATCCTACGTATCGCAAACTAAGCTTGCCATGTTTTCCATAGTGTACCGCACCCTCCCAGGATGAGACTTTCAACATGATATGATCGCCTACAACGATCTTCCAGTGTTTCCTAAGCTTATCAGCTCTCTTGCCGAATCACGCGTTGCCGCCAAACGACTCTCGATACAAATAACTTTCCCATATATGTGTTTCTGATTGCTGACTTTCACACATGCGAAACTTCGTTACTATGCGTGGCTATGTGGGCCTTTAGGCCCGGTCATCCGTACATTATCTTCAGGTTTTAAAACATCCTATCAAAACTTAGATGAATAGGATATCGAGGCTCATGTGCTTCGCCTGCACCAGTTCCCTAAGGTTGCTGCATAGTGAGGTCCATATCCGTTCTATGAAGTAGCAAGCATCGTCCGACCTGCCAAAGGTTGCTTCCCCATGCCCTACATGGGTCAATCTTGAGAACTCTCTTCCTCCAGTTCTTCAGTTTAAGCAAAGCAAGTCTGATCAGGTATGTTAGAGTCGATAGCAAGCTGCAAAGCCCGTTCACGCCCATGTTTCACGGTCGTATTCCTTCAAAAGTTCCACCCAACATTGCCATCACATGATTAGCTCTCTTAAAACAAGGGTACACGGGAGGCCCTTGTGATCGGTCTAAGTGGTGCATTCAGTACCGTCCAAGTAATGCCTCCCATTTAAATCCAAAGACTACGGCTTCCATCGCAGATCGTGACTCGTGCAATTCTTTCTGTAAGTCCACCACATGAGCCATCTCCTTCTCATGTTGCATCGATGTGTAACTGGGACTCTGATTCGAACCATCATGGTATAACGCTAGATCATCAGTACCCTCGGATAGAAGTGATGCTTAGTGCGTTGCAGGATTGGGTTTCAAAAGCTGAAAAGACGTTCCGCGACTTTGTTTCCCAAGAATTCACAGCTCCCAGCTGTGCTAAGGAGGTTGTAGTTACGCAATCTTTGAAAATACCATGATGAATCTGTGATAGTATCTAGCGAACCCAAGGGATTGCTGTATCCCAGAAGGAAATCAGGATTTGCATAAGGTCAATTTTGAAATTCCACCTAACGATGTGGAAGTAAACCAGGTAACTCTTCAGAAGACACGTCAGAAAATTCACGAATAACTGGAAGATGCTCGATCTTCCTTTCTTAAAGTGGCGAATTGGTGACAAGAGCTAGTATAGCCGAGTAGCCCTTCCGTAGACACTTCTGGGCTTTCACGACTGAGACGATGCCAACAATGGCACCACTACGATGATCTTGAACCGATAAGGATTCCCCACTGGGGAGAGGGATACGCACGATTTTCTTTTTGCAGAGAATTTCTGCTTGCTACATAGATAACCAAGTCCACGTCAACGACCACGTCAAAACTTACATGAGTATTGGGAAGTAGGTCAATGTCGAACACTTGACCCACGAGATCAAGTTTACAACCAAGAAGAACATGAGAAGCTTCTATCGATTTACTTATCAGTTAATTCTACTACATGCTTACTTACAAGAAGGGTGGGAGTCAGTCCTAGCTAACGATTGAACCCCAGAGACACATAACTCAAATCGGCACCAAAGTCGAATAAAAATAGAAACAAAAAGATCATTCAAAGAAGACGTACCGCTCTCAGCATTACCCTTCATTGCGAGCTTCCCCAGTGCCAATAGTAAATACTCTTCCACGTGCTCCGTTCCCACCATTGTTCCCATTGTTGTCGCTCCCAGTATTGTTGTTGTTGCCAGCATTCTGATTAAGCTGAGGGCAATCCCTCTTAAAATGACCCTCATCACCACACTGAAAGCACCCCTTTTGATTTCCCCGAATCTGTTGAGACTGTTGCTGTGGCTGCTGCTGCGGCTGCTTTGGAAGCCAGACCCTACAATCTTTAGCCATATGACCCACCTTGTTGCACCTATGACATACCCGGGTGCACGGTCCGCGATGGTGGAACATACACTTATCACACTTTGGTTTCTTTCCCGCGTAAGAGCCCTGATTTGAATTGTTGCTTTGATTCCGGTTCACAGAAGACGACTGGCTAAAACTACGGTGGATGCTGTTGTCTGCCCTTTTCTGAGGTTGGCTGGCACTGGTAGCTTTATTAGTATCATTCCATTTCCGCTTGTTATCACTAGCAGGTGTTGTAGCTGTAGCAGTCGAGGTGGTAGCAGAAACACGTGGCGGCAGGTTGCCACGTTCGACCTCTTGGTCAGTAATCTTATGTGCCAAACGGACGATTCGGGGCAGATTGTCTAGGTTTGCAGCAGTAACGTACCCCTTAACAGCTGGTGCTAAGCCCTTGAGATACAACTCAATTCGCCGAGGTGGGGGTCGAGACATGTTAGGGCACAAAGTTGCTAAATCATTAGACCTCCTAGTGTATGCTTCAATCTCAGATCCCTCCATTTTCAGGTTGTAGAACTCGTTCTCCAGTTTCTGAATCTCATCACGAGGACAATACTCCTCTCGCATCAACTCCTTGAAATCATCCCAAGTAGTGGCATTCGCCATCTCAATACCCAACATCTGAACTTGGGCATTCCACCATGTCAGGGCACCATCCTCGAGTGTGCCCGTAGCATATTTCACTCTGTCACCAGCTGGACAGTTACACATTGCAAATACCGATTCTGCCTTCTCGAACCATCGCAGGAGTCCTACAGCCCCTTCGGTCCCACTGAAGGTCTGTGGCTTACAATCCATGAACATCTTGTACGTACATGCAGGTGGAGCAGGTGGATTGTTTTGATTTGCGGGTTGACCTAAAACGTAAGAATGTACAACGCACAGGTAAGATTCGAGTATACGACACAAGGATAGAAAGTAATTGGCACATATCGTACCAGCCTGGTAAGCCGCTAGGGCTTCAGCTACACGAGTGTTGATCAAGTTGGTCAGCTCAGCTTGGGTCATCGCGATGTGTCCACGTCCATGTCCTCGTCCACTCATGATTCTATAGGAGAAGAGGGAAAAGGTTACGAGTCGAAATGAGGTACAGGTCAAGTATCACGTTGAAATCTACAATCTACCAAGTTTACACACAATAGGGCAGAACCCTTCTCACGCTTGTTAAGCCTCACTGGGACTTGCATGCACCTCGCGTTATTATTATGTGTGCACCCATAATAATAAGGCGACTTGCATGCTTATCTCAGTGCCTCTTAACTTGCGCTAAAAGGTTCTCCCACGTTCAAATATCAACGAAAGGTTAACAGGTTCAAGAATCACAATAGTTGAAGGGTAGTGTCACTCTAACAGTTCACATAACAAGGGTTGGTAACATAAGGGCTCATACGGTTGTGCCAAGTGTGAATTCACATGTAATGTCATACATAAGTGTACACTAGATATACTATGCAATAGTAAATGAGAAACGAACCTTGCAGTCTGGAGCTGAGTGTCATGGTCGATTTCGGTATTGTTCGGTTATAGTCTGGTTTTATCAAAACGTTTTAAAACCAAGTTCACTATAACCAGTGGCTCTGATACCAAACTGTCACACCCCCAAAATACCACCTAGGGAGTGTCCCTGTTAGGCGTGTGACATACCAATAACGAGCCACCAATTACATTGAACCCATACAAGTTATAAATAAAATCCCCATTATTAATAAAAACATCTTCAACAAGTTTAAGCGAAAATCAATAAGTTCAGCGGAAGCAAATAGTAAACGAAGTTAAACTGTTTCAAAACCAAAGTATAGTATCAAGAAATCAGTCACATAAATCCTTCCTGTCGACCCATGACCACTTCGGCTACTCCAGACAGTAAGTTCCCAAATCCAAGATATCTAACGACCTGCGAGCATGCAACAAGTGTATCAGACAACGCTGGTGAGTTCATAGTTTTACGAAAACGTTAGTTACCAAGTGTTTAATTAATCCATTGAAGTTAATTCCGAAAGTAATGTTGAAAACAATGTTGATAATACCCCAATACAAGACGGCTTCTGATTATTTTGCCCTTTCTCCAATGCTCCTATCAAAGCATTGGTCATGACTAGGTCATTAGTTCAACACCCGTCCTCCCAGGTACGGGGTGAGGTTGCCAAACCTAAGTAGCGCTACTAACTAATACCATGTTACCTTCCCAGTAACCAAACAACTCGGAGGGACTTTAAAGGTGATAGGAAGAGTATATTATCCAACATTCCCGTTTTTACCCAAAAGACTTATCCCTCCCGGGGATACCCACTGATTGTCCCAACCACCGGGACGCATGCTCAAGAGAGATGAACTCACCTTTGGTTTGCTCGGTAAGATTAACTACCTGTTTATCAATGAATCAAACACGTCCTAGCATGAGCACCAGTATCAATCAGTTTTTAAGTTTACTTATACGTCGTTCACACATACACACGTAGTATACATTCATCAACAGATAGGATATATCACTTAATACTAGGTGCTACACATTTGGAGTTAAACTTCGCATAACACGTTTCAAATAACGTCTCATTCCAAATCATACAACAATGTACAGGTTCATGTACCACCCATGGTCCGCCGACCCAGTGTACGAGACCCACTAAAGTAACCGGCCCAAAACCATTGATTCTCAATTCATGAGTATGGCCTGTTGTGTTTACCCAGACCCAAGCGTTGAACAAGTGCAGCCATATCTTACACAAGGCCCAAAACAGGAAGTAAATGGCCCGATACCCTAAGCAGCCCACTAGTTATCTAAACCCACTCAACATATCCAGTTGTACATATTATATCCAATTTCTCTGTTCCTATGAAGCAACATGCAGCCATTAATGATAATGTTACTAACCTACTCATTATTTCATTTATTTGTAGAGTTAATACACATAATTCATTGGTTCCATTTATCATATCAAACATCATGATTGGCATCATATGACTCATCCCTAATTCATAATAGCCGACCCACATCATCATCTAATGGTTATTATCATAACCAATATTCAACCACATCAACTAAGTCAAGTTTCATAAATATTCATCAGTCAACATCATTGGTTAGACATCCTAAATCCACCTCTACATACCATTACAACTGGCGATACCAATTTAACACATCAGACCATCTTGTGTAGCAAATTTATTAGTATCTCAATAACATGCATCCCTAAACACCATCTAATACATAAGTGACATCACATCAAGTTTCCTACAATTTCACATCTACACAACAGTACATCAACGAATACTACCCATATTATTACAATCTTAGTCACCCCTTGTTATTCGTTCAACATATAGCCAGAAATCAAGAACTATAACAAACATGTAATCCCTAAATATTCTTTTAATTCACATAAACATAAAATATCATCATGAGTTAAGAAACTGACATCCTATCCAATCAATTGTTAGACCCAAGGACATACACCCACTAAACTCTAGTACCCATAGACTCTATATAATAACTGTTCCACCATGTGAATTCAAGGCATGCAAGAACATGGGTGGACCCCTAAGTCTTTCACTAACGTGAGCAATCAGATTCCCAACTCAAACCCCACAATTAGTCATCATGCAATTTCATATGTCACAAAGCATTTATTAATCATAATCAAACAAACACTACATAATCAAGAACATCACATGCAAATCAGTTCTAACATACTAATCGAAATAAGAGTGCACAGTATCTGAGACTTCGATGAAGAGGGGGGGGGGGAAGGTTCTCCTGTCGATCACGAGTATGAGGGGTTTAGGGTTTGATTTATTTAAGTTTGTGATAATGAATCCTCATATATTACGTACTCTAAATAAGTAAGGTCTTTGGGGCGGTTCCCTTCTCAACCGAGATGGGCTCAAGCCCACTAAATTGAGTCAGTGCACAAACAGGAAGGGGTAGGGGTTAGAGAGTTTTGTGATTTCGTGCTGGAATGAAGGCCATACACAACATGGGGATATGCATGTGGTCTACGCAACTAAACCGGACCCCAAACAAAACAACTAATTTACTTGGGCTTCGCCCGGCCCAACATGATTTCAGTGTGTGCGTGGATGTATAAAATGCAACTAATCGGTCCACTATGACTCGATTGGACTTGTATGACTTTCGGCCTAAGATAACCTGTAAGCGTGGGCCGATGAAAGCTATAACTAGTAAGAGTGCGGCCCTAACGTATGCATGACCCAATCATAGACACAACACTAGGTTCGGCCCAATACACACACCCATATATATACTACTCAAACATATTATACATGCAGTCATTACATTACCGTTACAAGTGTTCACTAATTCTTATCGTCATACGGAATAGGAAAGAGAGAGAACGGTATAACAAGAAACAAAACTACATGACGAAAAGATACTGACTCTGAAAGTTCGGGTTGTCACAGAATGTGTACTAACGGCAGCTTATTTGATTAATAGGATACCTTCCTCGGTGCTAGGTGGTAGAACTCCGTATGAGTATGTGTTTGGGTTTGAACCTTTTTTAGATCATTTAAAGGTGTTTGTGTGTCTCGGTTTTTGTACTATCCTAAATGAAACAGATAAACTCAGCAGTAGAGCTGAGAAATGTGTGTTTATTGGTTATTCAAATGAAAAAAAGGTTATAAAATGTATAGTTTAGATAATAAAATAGAGTTTTATTCAAGGGATGTTAAATTTTTTGAAAATATTATACCATTTAAAGATAAAACAGTGTTTCAAAACTCTGGTATTATAGTAATAATAATCATGAAGTTAATAATTTGAATTTCTTTGACATGTACGAAAATTTAGACAGCCAAACACCTGAGAATCCCAATGATGAAGGGAAAGATCAAGATAGATTAGGGACACATAGGTCTCAGCAATCAGAGTCTGTGTGTACTGATCCTATTGGCACGGCTGAATGTCAGCAGCTTAACGAGAGTAATACTGGACCTGATAGGGCTGAGTGTGTGATACCTAATGCTGCTGAAGGTCTACAGTCTGAGGGGATTAATAGTGATCAATTAGAGGTTCAACCCACACCAAGACGATCTACTAGGAGTTCTACTCTTCCTAGGAATCTAAGTGATTATATTGTAGAAGGAAAGGTTAAGTATGGATTAGAAAAAGTTGTTAATTACTCAAATTTGTCTAAAGAACATATGTGTTTTACTTCTGTTCTTGATAAAAGTAGTGAGCCTAGAGACTTTAGTGAAGCCATAAAAGTCCCAAATTGGGTAACAGCTATGAATGAAGAAATAGAATGTTGGTGCAGTCATCTGTCGTCTTCGTCTTATGTCAAGTCTCGGTCTCGGTGCGGATCCGATCAAGCATGACATTACATGTGACATCACATAGGTGACTTCACAAGTGACATCACCTAGGTGACATCACATGAGATGTCATGAAATAGGAAGTTATATGTTAGCCGTTTAAATGATCTCAAAAGTTAAATGGTCCAATTAGAGATGAAAGATAGAAGGTCCAATTAAAGGTGAAAGATTGAAGGCCCAATTAGAGGTTGCCGTTTGAAGAGCATTCATACATAACCATTTCAATGTTTAACCGTTTGAGGGTGGCTGTTTAATTGATGTTGACCATTTGAATAGGTTGGCCGTTTGAAAGGATTAACCGTTTGAGCTTGTTCAAACGGGTAGGGTCTACTACTATAAATAGTGTTCAAACGAGTTCATTTGTAACGATAGGGTCTATTGATACCGAAGTGCTGCCGGTATTTCCTCTCACTGTAAACACTGTCATTTTAATAGAAAAGAGGAATAAAGTGATTTTCTAGCTGTTTTCTAGTGCGTTTCTTAGTTTCCGCCTCTGAAACGTACGAGAGCTCTTCCGAACGACTCATTCAGGTCGAAATCGATCCTACAAGTGGTATCAGAGCTCAGGAAGAAGAGTTCTATACAATTCAGCTGAAATTTCTGCTTCTACACCCTTCTTTTTCGAAAATTACAAGTTTTCATGGTTAAAATCGGCTGAAACTTTCACAATATGTGCGTAAGTGTGTTTTGACAAACCCTTGAGAATTTAAGTTCAAAACTCGAAGAAAAAGTGGCAAAAATTGACTGAAAACCGATGTCCGTTTGAACGAAGCATTGCATTCCGTTTGAAATCTGCTTCCTATCGTTTGAGAATGCCTATTCAGTTTGAACTGACCGTTTGAAGCTGTCCTATCATTTGAAAATATGATGTTCGTTTGAATTATCGTTTGAAACAAGGCTTCCGTTTGAATGATCGTTTGAAATTGAACATTCCATTTGAAAAATGGTGACCGTTTGAACTGACAGTTTGAATCATCGTTTGAAAACCGACTGTTCTGTTTGAAATTATCCATACCGTTTGAAAAGTACATTGAGTTTTGTGAAATTTTGGGAAAAGTCATCACATGTATTGTGTCAGTCGAGGCAATTAGAAGTTCACGTGATCACATATTAGCGGCCCAATAGATTTCTCGAGTAGTGATTGTTTGTCGGCTGCATGTCCTTTGGTTCAATGTACTCGGTTTGTGTGACATTTGAGTGTGAATATTTTTAGATTGTTACTTGTCATCAGCCCATGTGTATTGAAAAGTTTTATGGTCCAATCAGCTAATAGGTTCATGTGAAGTCAAAAGCCACTTTTGATCTTACATGAGAACTGATGAAAGGGTCAGCTAAGTGAGATTCACATGTTTGCGGCCCTATCACATGTTTGATGAGAACTGATGTATTTCAATATGCAAGTTCTAATATTCATCGGCCCACTAATGTGTTGGTTTAGTGATTAAAGGGCAAATCAGTATATTTGAATTTTTATTATTGTTGGGTAGTGTTTTGGGTGGCCCTATCAAAACTTTTCAAGATAAATCGTTTTAATTGTGATGTCATCATCGGCCCGTGTGATTGGCCCAATCAACTAGGTGGTTATTGAGGTCGAATAAAAGTTGTTGGTTAATAAAATTTGCCGCCCACTTAAAGGTCCAGTTCACTTGAACTTTGAATCAGGTCGGTTGGAAGTCGGACAAGTTGTTTGGAAGTCCAAGTCGAGTTTTCTTTTGTGAACCAGGTCGTTTTGAATTTGATCCGGGTCTTAGCTGTCCGCACAGTGTGTCAACCTTCTGTCCGCACAGAATATTCATCCGTTCGAGTATCAGTCTTATTTAGTAAACTGATAAGTCTTTAAAACTGACTGTGTTTTTGTTTGATTGTTGTCAGGTAATTCAGGTGATCCAGTTGATTCGAGGTGATTTGTGTATTAGCTCGTTTAAAGAACTGTTTTGTGATTTCTTGAAAAGAAACATGGATACCGAGTTCTACAACGTATTTGCAACACCGTCTAGTCCAGCTGCGATTGCTCAGGCCATGAATTTAGAGAACGAGACGGGAACCACCCAAAAGCCCTCGAGATTGATGAGTATCGAAGAATATTATGGGTGGAAAGATCGATTCGAGAACTTGGTTCAGGCAAATCATCTTAGATCATGGGAGTATATATTGAAGAAGTATGTGTTGCCTCGAACAGAATTGCAAGTTATCAAACAGTTATCCGAATTCACGGATCAGGAACGGGTGATGTACAAAGCCGAGAAGATGATAATCAGTTTGTTGCAGCAAGCGATCAAAGAAGATATATTCATTCTGCTACAACACGACAAAACTGCAAAGTCGATATGGGATGCTCTTAAAGTTAAATTTGAGGGAAGCGAGAACATGATAAAGAGCAAGAAAGCGTTGCTTAAGAAAGAGTTTGATCTGTTCAGCAGCTTACCGGGAGAGGATACAAAGAAGCTGATTGAGAGATACTGTCACTTAGTGCGATCATTGTCGATGTTGGGTGTTGATAAAGATCGTGAAGAGTGGGTGGACAAGCTGGCTGATGCGTTACCTCGGAAGGAGTGGGGAACGTATTTGATGATATTAAAGAATACAGGAGTTTATGACGGGCTGACAAACTCACAGTTTATCGAAAAAATCGAAAGTCAGGATCTGGAACAACAAAAGATCGCGAGGATGAATAGTCCGAGTGGTCAACAGGATGTGAAAATGTACTACAGGGGTAGTATTCCAGTCACTGAGTCTGAGAGAAGTCCGAAAATTCAAACTGCATTCAGTGCTGGGGATTCATCAGAAAAGGCTGATCAGGGTTCAAACAAGAGTAGCAGTGGATTTTCATCGTTTCCGAGTGTAAATCCTAAAGAGACAAATACAAGCTTTCAGTCTCAGGGAACAAAGACTGGAAATGGATACGTGATTCAATGCAACATAGCTCTCAACCTTCCAGAAGGTCAAAGCTTTTCAGAAGACACTGCGAAAGACCACATGGCACTTCTTGGTTCTGTGTTGTTATCCTATGAAGGGCTTGTTGCTGGTCGGATCGGAAATCCTATGCTTACAAAGGAGGATTACGATCAGATAGACGCCGAAGAAATGGAACTCATGGATATTAAATGGTGTCTTGCAAGTGTTCTTCGACGTGCTGAGAAGTTCAAAACAATTACCGGGAGAAATGACTTTCTTGATGCTCATGTATCTACTTTAGGTTTTGATAAATCTAAAGTTACTTGTTTTCGATGCAGGGAGAAAGGCCATTTCAAACGGGAGTGCAAAGGTAGAGAAGCTAGCGGTGCTCAGAATCCATTCGGAAAAGACGACTACTACCGGAAAGCTATCTATCAGCAAGTTGGTCAATCTCAAGAACCACAGACGGCTCATGGTAGAAAGATTGAAGACCCTAAGAGAGCACGTGTAGTTGACTTCAGCTGGGATAAATACATATCTCCTGATAGCAAAGCCTATTTTGTTGATCAAGATGATGAGAGACTACCTGAAGGCTTCAGCCGGGATATGTTTGTTGATGAAAAAGGAGAGTTCAAAGCATTCATTACCAAGATTGTTCGAGAGACAGACTTGTTTGTTAATTGGATGAAATCTATTGGAGTGAATGTAGCAAGTGAGGATGAAAAGTCTGTTACATCTGATGAAAATTCAGAAAGTACTGATGAACTTTCAGAAAGATCTGGAGAAATTTCAGAGGGTTCAGATGAAAGTTTACAGAGTTCATGTGAGAGTGTACAGAATGAGGTTATTTCAGAAAAAGCAGTTGTATTTGATCAAACACCGTCTGATTCTGGTGTATCAGATGCTGATTCTGAAAAATCTGCACAGTTTGATCAGTCACCAGTTGATAGTAGCAGTGATGTTGAGGAAGAAAAACATATAAATGTTGCTAAATCTCATCTTTCTCCTAAAAGTTTTCATTTCTATTTTGCAGATCGCATGGAGAAACTGAAGGAGAAAAGAGCTGCTAAAGAACGACAAAAGGAATCTGAAAGTGATGTTCAAAATGTTGAAAATGAAGCTGAAAAGGTGATTGAAGTTGTGAAAACAATCGAGGTTGAGAAGATTGTTGAAGTCGTCAAGCCTTGCGAGAAGTGTTTGGAAGCTTGCAAGGAATGTGCAGCAAAAGACGACATTATAGCTGAATATGAGAAGAAGAAGGAACAGTTACTGTTTAACCTCAACTATGTGAAAGAATCGTACGATGTCTTGAACAAAACAGTAACTGGTCTTCAAAAGACAAACTCATAACGAGAACAAGCACTGACGATGATGAATGCAGTCATGATGTCAAAGCAGAAGGCGATAAACTTCTACATCGAAGAAAGTGCCAAATGGAAGCAAGAGTTGGAAACTGAAAAGATTGAGAATGAGAGAATTAGACGTTTACTGCAAAGTTATTCTAGTTCTGATTATCTCATTGATCGTATTTACCCAACTGTTGCAGGTATGGAAGCCTTTCAAGATGAGAAGCAAAAGAAGAAGAAAGATTGTGGTAAGAAACTGACTGTTAGCTATAACAAGTGTCCGCCTCCAATTTGGGATGGGTATTCTCCTAGGAAACCAAACGAGGAGCAACTTGAGAAAGCAGTCAATATAAAATTAAAAACCGACACAACTGACGTTTTACCAGATAACATTGATGTCACGTTTACCTCGTCCGATACAGATCATGAATCTGAGTTAATTAAAAAGGTGGTCGATCAGGTGTTGGATACTGATGAGGAGTCTGAGTCAAAATCTGAGTCAAGAGGGTCAAATTCGTCAGTCAATAGTCAAAATTCGTCGGTTAAACGGTCTTACAGTATAGAATTTTTGTTATTAAAGGCAAATTTGAATGATGAAACATTCGAAGTTGTTTATACTTTGAATGGTTCTGACAAATTATATTACAACAAAGAGTTCCCAATAATGAGTATTAAAACAGAATTGATTAACAAAACTTTCAAACTAATAGAGATTAATATTCCTGAATTGAATGTTTTGGAAAATTTTGAAAAACCTAAAAAGTACACTTCAAGAGTTCAACAACGTCTAAACAAGAAAAAGGGTTACAATTCTGGTTTTCAAAAGAAACCTAACCACAATCGTAGCTACAAAAAGAAAGGATTAGGCTTTGTTCCACCAGAAAACTATAAAAATGATAAAAATTCTAAAACAAAAACAGCATTTGTGTCAGGTGGAAGCTCAGAAGATGAACAAAAGAAACCATTTTGGAGACAGTCAAATCAAGAGTTTCTTGCTGAAAGAAAGAAGAATGGAACTGAATTGTTTTATCAAAGAGAGACTCGAACCTGTTACAAGTGCAATGAAGCTGGTCACATTGCATGGAACTGTTCGACAAATGCAAAAACAAAACAGGGAGTTTCTCAGAAATTAAAAGAAAAAGTTGTTGATGTTGAACCACCAACCAATAGACTTAAAATTTTTGAAAATTCAAAATATGAGGTTGGTGAGTGTTCGAAGAAGAATTTTTACAAAAAGAAAGAAAAAGACAACCAAATGTGGGTTGCTAAGAAGGTTGATGTGAATGTTGGCGATGAATCTGGTTCCACAAGGCCAGAAGAGCCACAGGTTGAGGAGAAAATTTCAGTGAATGATGAAGAGTTTCCATCACTGAAGTTTGAGGAAGTTAAAAAGAAAGTTGGAAAATCTGAGATTTCAAATCAGTTTTACAATGAGAAAAAAGATTTTGATGTCGAGAAAACATTCAACGGGAATGTTAAAAAGATATTTGGGAAAATGTTAAGTGGGAGAGCAAAGGGGGTTAAAGATTTTTATGCAACTAAAAAGGCAACATACAACCCCACTTCGCAAGAGTTGAAATCCATTAAGTCTGAGAAGACTTGGATGGAAGTGTGTTTCCCATGATAGTCTAAGGACTACGCCGGAGATCCCAAGTTTATATCGTGGATCAGGAATCAGCATCATTCTAGTGTTTGAAAAGTTTGTTTGAAAGATTTTGAATAAGTGTTTGAATGATTACAGGTGAAAGGACTACGCCGGAGCTTCCAGGTTGGTAATTGAGAAGCAGGAATCGGCATCTTTCTGAATAATTTGACAAGTGGTAAAGAGGTTTCTGTAGATGTTTCATTCCTACAGTAAAACCTATAAGTGATATTATTTGGTTTACTTACAATTGGTATTTGATTGTTATACTTTGAAGAGATTATGTTTACAAGTGATGCAGAGGTTTCTGAACTGCAAATGGTAAATCAGGGACATTAAGTTGTACTTGATTTATTATTCATATGAGATTGATAAACAAGACGATGAACCATATCCCCATGCTTCATAAGTGGTAAACTTAAAAATGGTAAACACAAACTCATTTTCCGGAAAAATCATTTTGATTAAAACAAACTTAAGTGTTTTGAAATCTAAATGAGAAAATGGTTTGTTGAAAGGGGGAGTTCAGATTGTTTATGCCTAGTGAATGGAGATTTGATGTGATTCGATATCAGTTGTCAAGTTTCTGTACAGTTTGTGTTGATTTCTATGTTTTCAAGTGGGTCAATAGTCTAGTAGTTTTCAAATTTCCTTTGAAATGTGTTTGCATTTTAGGGGGAGTAGAAAATTTCAGAAAATCCAAAAACATTAGAAAAATTTGAAAAAGACAAAAACATGATAAAATTTAAAAAATGAGTTTCGTTGTGAAAAGAGGAAATGATAGTACATCGGTGGATTGTCACAACATGCTAAAGATTTGAAACGTTAATAGGTGATAAACAGTCTTACTGTGGATATGTCAGTAGGTTTTTACACATTTAGTAAACTGTGACGAGATATAAATCTAAAAGTTCAAACTTGCTTGTTCTGTGGGTTAACACAAACTTGGATATATAGGTAACCCCTGAAATCTTGTTTGAAAGGTCCCTTATTCTGAGATACTAGGTCTTTATGCTCAATGATATCTGGGGTATTATCCCGGGACTTCTGCTGTATGGAAGTACTGACCTAGTCCCCGGATAATGCTTTCTGCAAAAAGCTTGAAACATAGCTTCACCCTCAGCATGCTGATGAAACAATAAAATTGATAGTCGCTGCTGTTGAAATTAAAAGATCCTCTAAAGGGGACACACCAAAAGTCGAAGCTGTCATCTCTCTGCGTATACAGAAGTATCGACCTGAGCTCTCACGGCCCTCGCATCTAACCCCTATACAGATATCATCTGTGGTATATTCACCTGTAAGACTGAATATTGGGATCTGGATACGGGAGTATATTCAAGTAGTGGGACACACGGATAAGTTTAAGTTCTTAAAACATTAATATCGTATCTCGGATCAGTTGAACTTTGTGTGAAAATTTCAGTGGACCGATATACTGACAATCTAGGTAAATTGTTTAGAACTTAAAATGAAATCAAGCTTAACAGTGTTAGTGACATGTCTCATAAACTGATATGATTCTCTTACACGAACTCACAAAAATCTGTTTGTAAATATTTCTTCTCTGCATTTCATTTCTTTTCATTTCAAAAATCCAAAAAGATTTTGTGTGTGTTTTAGCATAAATTTTGAAAAATTCAAAAAGATTTTCGACAAACTGATGTTGGAAAGCTGATTATCAAAATTCCGAGTGCTAAACATGATGACATTGTTGTGAGGGGGAGTGCTTTTAATTGTCAATATATGTTTTTAAATCAACAAGTAGTTCATCATATGTGAATGATCTGAGAGAGAGTTAGTGTTGGTGCATGCAAATTGTTAAAATTAGAAAATTTACTTTTGGGTTAAGAATGTGTAGGTGTAACCAAGTTTTGGATTCAGTGGACATAGCTAAAGCCAGGCATCAAGTTTGAACATGTGAAGGCCAGACAACGATCCTGAAGATGTTGCTGAAGAACAAAGAAATACCAGCAAAGCGAGAGAGGGAGTCTGAAGACAGAGAGAGACAGAAGCTCAGAGGACTGATCAAGACTGAAGATTGTGAAGACTCGACACTTAAGACTCGTCAACATCTGAGGGGGAGTCTGTTGGTGCAGTCATCTGTCGTCTTCGTCTTATGTCAAGTCTCGGTCTCGGTGCGGATCCGATCAAGCATGACATCACATGTGACATCACATAGGTGACTTCACAAGTGACATCACCTAGGTGACATCACATGAGATGTCATGAAATAGGAAGTTATATGTTAGCCGTTTAAATGATCTCAAAAGTTAAATGGTCCAATTAGAGATGAAAGATAGAAGGTCCAATTAAAGGTGAAAGATTGAAGGCCCAATTAGAGGCTGCCGTTTGAAGAGCATTCATACATAACCATTTCAATGTTTAACCGTTTGAGGGTGGCTGTTTAATTGATGTTGACCGTTTGAATAGGTTGGCCGTTTGAAAGGATTAACCGTTTGAGCTTGTTCAAACGGGTAGGGTCTACTACTATAAATAGTGTTCAAACGAGTTCATTTGTAACGATAGGGTCTATTGATACCGAAGTGCTGCCGGTATTTTCTCTCACTGTAACACTGTCATTTTAATAGAAAAGAGGATTAAAGTGATTTTCTAGCTGTTTTCTAGTGCGTTTCTTAGTTTCCGCC
The DNA here is from genome assembly GCF_002127325.2 of Helianthus annuus. Taxonomy (NCBI): domain Eukaryota; kingdom Viridiplantae; phylum Streptophyta; class Magnoliopsida; order Asterales; family Asteraceae; genus Helianthus; species Helianthus annuus. The sequence continues at coordinate 98,153,604 of NC_035439.2, read as the reverse complement.
TCTGAAACGTACGAGAGCTCTTCCGAACGACTCATTCAGGTCGAAATCGATCCTACATAGAAGCACTTCATAGGAATGGAACTTGGGAATTAGTAGAATTGCCTCCTGGTAGAAGTCTTGTTGGCTGTAAGTGGATATATAAAGTTAAGTATAAATCGACGGGTGAAATTGAAAGGTTTAAAGCCAGGCTGGTTGCCAAAGGCTATAGTAAAAAACAAGGTGTCGATTTTGATGAGACTTTCTCACCGGTTGTTAAATTAGTTACTGTTCGATGTGTTATGTCTATAGTTGTTAAAAATAATTGGAGTATGTTTCAATTAGATGTGAATAATGCCTTTCTATATGGTAACTTGAATGAATAAGTATACATGTCTTTACCTGATGGCTATTATTCCAAAGATGAAAAAAGAGTTTGTAAGTTAAAAAGGTCGTTGTATGTGTTGGTGCATTACGTCTATTGACTTCGTCTTGTATCATGTTATAGGATAGGATAGGTTAGAATAACCAGTGCTCGAGGTTCGAGAAACGAAATGTGATGAATTATCATGTTGGACCGCTTATATGAACAATGTTCATAAAAGCGATCCAAGTTAACCTGTCTGGATCGCTTTTATGGCAGTCCGTATAAGCGGTTCCAGAACACTATATATAGGTGCATAGTTGGTTCATTTGAAACGGTTCAGAACTTGTAACGAAGTGCTGCCGATTTGCTTCCAGGTTGTAAACATTGCTAAAATCAATAAAGTGAAGCATTATATTTAGTTTGAGCATCTAATTCACTGATTCCGCCTTTGAATTGGAAAACGACTCTTCTGATCGACTCATTCAGGGTCAACGACGATCCTACAAGTGGTATCAGAGCTCAGGAAGAAGAGTTCAGCTCAAACTTGATTCGTTTTCTGTCTTCTACACCTTCTTTTTCGATTTAGACAAGTTTCCACGGTTAAATTCGGACGAATTTTTCACAGGACGTGTATTATTGGACAATAATAAACCCTAGAAAGTTTCAGACTAAAATTCAAACTAAAAACAGGTCAAAACATGTTCGAAATGTGGATCGCTCCAAATGACGTCATGATGAACCGCTTTTAGGTCAAAGTTTGGACCGCTTATTCGTACACATTTGGTCCTTATTCGTTCCAAAGACAACTCGGACCGTTCGAAAGTTTATCCTAGTCCGCTCATTAGTATAATTTTGGACCGCTCATTTGTCCGTTTTTGAATCTGAACCGCTCCAAATTACTTTCTGGACCGCTCGAACAATCATCTCATGGATCGCTCATATGACATATCTTGGACCGCTCGTATGACATATCCTGGATCGCTCATATGACATATCCTGGATCGCTCGAATGACAGTTTCTTAGATCGCTCTTATAAATAGTTCTGGTTCGCTTATTTGGTTGTTCGCTCATCTGTCAAATTGTTGGTTCGCTCGATTGAATTGCTGGGTTCGCTTTTATGTCAACGTGATTCGCTTATTTGTCAAGTGTAGATTTCACTTGTTCGTTCAGTCCGATTTTCATCCGAGTGTCAAGATTATTTCACGACAATCGAGTGTTAGTGTATTCCAAGTTACTTGATACTGTTTAAACTGATTGAGTTTGTTTGTTTGCTTCCAGGTCATTGTTTTCAAGTGATTAAAGATGTCAGAGTTTGGAGAAGAGTTTTACAACACATTTTACAACGCATTTACTTCGGAAGATGTACCAATTACTCCAAAGAATGCTACAAAAGTGATATCGGAAAGCTTGAGTTACGATAATGTGTACGGGAATCATCAAAGACCACCAAAGCTCATGAATATTGAAGATTATCACTGGTGGTATGAAAGATTTGAGAATTGGGTTCAAGCATATGCATATGATAGCTGGATTTGTTTGACGCTGGGATACAACAAACCAAGAAATGATAGACGTGAGTTGATTAATTTGAAAGATTTCACAGCGGATGACAAGAAAGAACATTCAGCAGAACTAAGAATGAAGACACTTCTTCAACAATCTATCAGAGAGGATATATTTTCACTGCTTCAGTATGGTGAGACGTCTAAGTCGATTTGGGAAGCATTAAAGTTGAAAGCTGAAGGAGGAAAAGATATCAAGAAGAATAAAATATCTCTGCTGAAGAAGGAGTTTGATATGTTTAGCTGTATGAAGAATGAAACAGTTCGTCAAATGATCGAACGTTTGTGTCATCTGAAGATTGAGTTAGAGAGGTTTGATATTAGAAAAGAAAGAGAAGAGATGGTGGATAAGTTGGTTGAAGCGTTACCTCATGAAGATGATTGGAAGACATATGTGATTGTGCTGAAAAATGATGTTAATTTTGAGAAACTGACATTAGATCAATTAATAGAAAAGATTGAGGGGCATGATTTGTTGATTCAAAAACAAAACAAGATGTCAAGCTCCAATTATCAACAAAATGTTGGTTTGTATTATCGAAGAGGGTTGTTACAGAACAATGAGTCTTCAAAAATCAATGAATCTCCAAGAATCAAAACGGGTTTTACGGCAGAAAAGACCAGTGACACATCAAAGAATGCTTCTTCAAGTTATGATCCAGGATATCATGCATCATCTGCATCTGGATCATCAACTGCAAATCCCAACTCTGATTGGAAGAACTCTCCATTGCTAAACAATGAATTTGCTCAACAGCATATGAGTTTCTTAGCTTCCATTCTGGTATCTTACGAAGGTCTAATTGCAGGAAAGATCGGAAATCCTAACATGACAAAAGAGGATTACGATCAGGTGGATCCAGAAGAAATGGAACTCATGGATATTCGTTGGTGCATGGCAAGCGTCATTCGAAGAGCTCAACGATTCATGGAGATCACTGGCAGAAAATGTTTGGAAGGACCTGAAACGAAGATGGGTTTTGACAAGAACAAAGTAACTTGCTTCAAATGTAAGGAAAAAGGTCACTTCAAAAGAGAATGTCCAAACAACAGAGCTGATGAAAGTATGAATCCGTTTCGTGAAGATTATTACAAAAAGGCAATATATCACAAGAACACGGATCAGCCAATCAGAAAGCAAATTGATGGAGCATCATCCAAAGAAAAGAGTGCTGCTTTGTCATATTGTGATCAAAATGTTGATAGTATAGATGATGATTATAAATCTATGGTTCAAACTCTTGATTTGAAAGCAGGGTTGATAGAGGCAAAATCACCTAGTGGTATAATCTATGATGATGAGGGGTATGATTGGAGCCAGCATGATGATGAGGGTGTCAACTTGGAAGCTAAAGCTATGGTAGCAGAAGTACAGCTGACACGAGAAGAAAGACACGCTCGAATGAGATTGGATGACGTGTACAATGCTTACAGAGAAGCCACATGGGCTGGAAGGTGGAGCAAAGATAAACAATGCTATGTTGATCCTGAAGGAAACCCAACTGTTGATCCAAAGACAGTTGATCTTGAAGCATTGGTTGCTGCTATTCCGACTGTGGATGTCTGGTGTAAAGGTCTTAGAGAGAATCCAAGATACAAGCAACAAGTTGAAGAAGGAATTAGAAAAGTCATTTTTGCAAGTCTGGAGAAGAAAAAGAAGAAGACTGTCGAGGAAATTGTGATTGAGAGCAAGGAGATGGTGAATGAGGTAAAGAAGGTTGAAAAGAAAATTGAGGAAGGTGCTGAAGAAAAGGAGCTAGTGGTTGAAGAAGCTCAGATACAGAAGACTGAGGATACGACAGTGCCAGTCATTGAGGTAATAAGTCAAACTGATACTTCTGTCAAAATTGATAATGAAGCTGAACAACAATGCAAGAAATGCATGGAAACATGCAGTGCTTGTATTGAGAAAGAAGAAAAACTCAACAACAGGGACATTGAATTCACTAAAATAGAAAATATTTTCAAAGAAAAATGTCATGAGATGAGTGAAAATGAAAAGTTTTTGAAACAAGAAAATGAAAAATTGAAATTAAAATGTGATGATCTTGAAACAGAAAACATGAAATTAAAAGAAATGTGTTCAGCTGTTTGCAACGAATGTGTTCCGAAAGAAATAAAAATTCAAGAGTTGCAAAAAGAATATGATGTTACGAAATTGTCATATGAAACTGTAAAAGAAGCTTATGAAACGTTAAAAAATAAAGTCAAAAGTCTAGATGATAGATTGTGTGCTTGTCAAAGAAACACTAAATTTCTTGAAGCAAGATATGAAGATAAACAAAGGGTGGTAAACCAATATATTGATGATGTTGCTAAGCTTAAACAAGAATTGGCAGACAAAGAAAAATTGGTCAATAAATTGCAAAGTTATCATTCATCGTCATATATTCTGGAACGTATTTTCAACATCACACCCGATGAGAAAGCGTCTGAAAAGAACAAAAAGGGAAAAGGGTCTGAATTTCATCAAGTTCCACCACCGTTGGAGAATAATTATACATTCTATGATGGCGAAGAAGTGGAAAAAGTTATCAACATGGTTGATCAGTTACCCGACAACATCGATGTGACTTACACCAAATCTGATGATATCAGTGATTCAGAGGTGGTTGGTAAGGTTGTTGAAAGCATTTTTCAAGAAAACTCGATTGAAACAAGTAAAACTGAATCACAAGATGAAGATGAAGGAAATCTTCATGATGGTTATCTAAAGAACATCAAATCTGAAGAAAATTTGAATGATGATTCAAAGGGATTGGTTTATACCATGATTGGATCAGACAAATTATTCTTGGATGTTGTCTTCCCGATTCAGAATGTGATCTCAGAAAAGGTTGATAAAGTTTTCAAAATGGTTGAAATTGAAAAATCTGAAATTTCAAAATTTGCTGGTAAAGGTCACAAAACTTTTTATAACAAACCGGGTGGCAACAAGAAAAACATGAAGGCTGGGTTGGGTTATAAAAAGAAACAAAATTGGAAGAAAAATGTGACACCAAATTATCAAGAAAAAATGAGGTTTGTTAAGGGAGATAGTTTATCAAAAGAAAAAGAAAACAAAATGAAACAATCTAATGCTGAGTTTGAGGTTCAAAAGAAAAAGCGACAACCACAGGTCAAAGATGTGTCAATGAAAACATGTTTCAAATGTGATCAATTAGGACATCTTGCTCGCAAGTGTCAGAATCTAAAACCTGTGGATGTTGTTCAAAAGAAGCTTGATGCTACAAAACACCAATCTGAGAATGTGAAATCAAGGTCAACCAAATTTGATTCGAAACAAACTTGGATGTATAACACAAACAAGTTTGCTTCAAATCAAAAATGGAAATCAAATCCGAACAAGTTTGATTCAAGACAGACTTGGAGTTCTCACACATCCAAATTGAAAACAACACAGATTTGGAGACCACTAGTTGTTATGACAAAACTTCAACAAATCTGGAAACCTAAAAGTGTTGTTCAAAATCAAAAGGTTCAAAAAGAAACAAATTTTTACAGACGAGGTACTCCAGAAGGTCAAGTGTGGATGGTTAAGAAAAGTGTTGGGTTGATAAACAATGAAAATGTTGGGAAGGATCTAAAGAAACAACAACAAATTTGGAAACCCAAGATTGTTTTAAAAGAGAAAGGTTCAACTTCTGGGGTGAAAAAGTTTGAAGAGTCAATTCCAGTTGATTATGACGCAAACTTTCCACCACTTAAGGCTGAAAATTTTAAAATTCAAATTGCAAGAGTCAAGGTTACACCTAAGGCTGATCAAGCCTGGGTGGATACCATGTTTGATTAAACAGTTGGAATTGCCGGAGCTTCCTTTAACGCGAAGCATGAATCGGCATCTATCTCTATTGATTGAAATTATTTGTATATTTGATAAAGTTTGAATGTGCAGGTACTCAAGGGTGGTGAAGACTGTCAAATCCAACAAGTGTCTGGAGTTAGCATATGAAGAAGATTCCCGGTTTGGTCAGACGGGGAAAGTATGTGTTTGATTGTGTGTAAATTTTTTTTTGAACAACTTGAGATTTGTTTGTGTGGTGTTTGTTGGTTGGTTGCTTACTTGGTTGTTGGTTGATAGATTGTGATAGACTGTGATGGTTGTGATAGTTGTAGTTTAAATTTGTTTGAACTAGGAGTGATGGACTATGCCGAAACCCTCACGGCGGAACAAACATGATTACTCACAAGTTGAAGAATGGTTTTGTAATGGTCAAAATTAATGGGTTGTAAATCATGGGGGTACGTTATATTTTCTGCGAAACAGAGCATGAGATGCAGAAAATGGATGGCGAGACAAAGTTATCAGTATCGGTTTGTCAAATTTCTTTAATGGTTTTGCATTTTAGGGGGAGATATATTGGTTGAAAATTCAAAAACATTAGAAAATTTGAAAAAGCCAAAAACATGATAAAATCAAAAATTTGAGTTTTGCGTAAAAAGAGGAAATGATAGTACATCAGTAAACAGTTACAATATGCTAAAGAAATGTAATGATTAAATGGCATTAAGCAGTCTCACTGATGATATGTCGATAGGTTTTTATACATTTAGTAAGCTTTTTCGGGATATAAACCTAAATTCAAACTTGCTTATTTTGTGGGGAACACTACTTGGATATATAGGTAACCCCTGAAATCTCGTTTGAAAGGTCTCGTATTCTGATATACTAGGTGTTTATACTCTATGATGTCTGGGGTATTATTCCGGGACTTCTGCTGAACGGTAGTTCTGACCTAGTCCCTGGCTAATACTTTCACCAAAATGCGTGAAATATAGCATAAAGCCCTCAGCTGATTAGACGATAAAATTGATAATCAGTTGTTGTAGCTAAAAGATTCTCTAAAGGGAACACACTGCAAAGTCGAAGCTGATATCTCTTTGCTGAATGGAAGTTCTGACCTGAGATCCCTCAGTTCTCGCATACCCTAATTTATGTACAGACATCATTGTAGTATTCTTACCTGTAAGACTGAATATTGGGATTCTGGATACGGGAGTATATTCAAGAGGTGGGAAACATGAATGAGTTAAAGTCTTAAAACATCTAAATCGTATCCTGAATCAGTTGAAATTTGTATGAAAATTTAAATGGATCAGTATATCGACAATTTAAGTGAATTGTTTAATTCTGAGTATGATTTAAAGCTTAACGGTACTTGTGACTGGTCAAAAACTGATATGATCCTCTGATGCATACTCGAACAAAAATATTGTTTGTAAATTTGTTTGTATATATTTTTTTACAGCTTTATATTTTCAGAAAACACAAAAAGATTTTGATTTCTGCGTTATTTTCGATAAACCGATGTCTGAATTGCTAAGTTTCAAAATCGAAGTATGCTGATTGTGTTTCTGAAAACAAAACGAGTTCATTAATTTGAAAATTGAAATTTCTTGTAAAATCGTCAAAAACAGGTTGTGAAAATCTTCAAGGTCATTAATTTGAACTTGAATGATAATCTGAGAGGGAATTGGATTCTTGTTTACTGCTATATCTGTTGAGTTCATTGATAGGGGGAGTAGGTTAGAGAATTTGATTACTGGTGTTAAAGTGTTGTTACTTATTATTTGTATGAGTGATTACAGGAAAAATCCAGAATACGATTTCGAAAGCTGAGTCTTAGGGGGAGTCTGAAGACGAGTTTATTGCAAACAAAAGTGTGCAAAGAGCTAGGTATCGTTAGTTGAAAAGCAAGGTGATGATCCCTAAAAGCATGGAAGCTTGACGAGAGGGGGAGCTTACTGATGATGAAGATGATCAATGAGAAAGATTGAAGATTGTTACAATCTGAACAAGTTGGCAAAGATGATCAAGACTGAAGAGGTGGCATATCAGAGGATGTTCACTGAAGACTTCGTCAATATCCGAGGGGGAGTCTGTTGGTGCATTACGTCTATTGACTTCGTCTTGTATCATGTTATAGGATAGGATAGGTTAGAATAACCAGTGCTCGAGGTTCGAGAAACGAAATGTGATGAATTATCATGTTGGACCGCTTATATGAACAATGTTCATAAAAGCAATCCAAGTTAACCTGTCTGGATCGCTTTTATGGCAGTCCGTATAAGCGGTTCCAGAACACTATATATAGGTGCATAGTTGGTTCATTTGAAACGGTTCAGAACTTGTAACGAAGTGCTGCCGATTTGCTTCCAGGTTGTAAACATTGCTAAAATCAATAAAGTGAAGCATTATATTTAGTTTGAGCATCTAATTCACTGATTCCGCCTTTGAATTGGAAAACGACTCTTCTGATCGACTCATTCAGGGTCAACGACGATCCTACAGTATGGGCTGAAACAGGCCCCTAGAATGTGGAATGAAAGGTTGGTAAATGTGTTGTTTGACTTAGGATTTAGTCAAAGCAAATGTGATTACTCTCTGTTTTTTTAAACTACTGATACAATTACTGTCTATTTGCTTGTATATGTGGACGATATAGTGATTACAGGAAATTGTATTAATGAGATAAAAAATATTAAAACTCATTACGATCAAAATTTATGATTAAGGACCTTGGAGAGTTGAAGTATTTTTTAGGAATTGAAGTAGTTAAAGTTAAACAAGGGATGTGTTTATCACAAAGGAAGTATTGTTTATAATTGTTAGCCGAGTACGGCATGAGCGGATGCAAACCGGTTAATAATCCAATTGAACAACACCATGTAATATCCGCCTTGTGTAAAGAAAATGGTGGTGTAGTTGATAGTATTACTAGGTATCAAAAACTGGTAGGCAAGTTAATTTATCTTGCTCATACCAGACCAGATATATCATACACGGTTCACTTTCTGAGTCAATATATGCATTGTCCTACTTATGTTCATTCAAAGGTTGCATTTAGGTTGTTAAGATATCTTAAACAGTCTCCTGGTAAAGGTGTTTTGTTATCTAAAGGAACTGTCTTTAGTCTGGTGGCATATGCTGATTCGGACTGGGCAAAGTGTCTAGAAACAAGAAAGTCCATTACTGGATTTTGTGACAACCCTCACAAATCCAGGTATCCGTACAAATCAATTAATATTTAATTAGTGCTTAATTACTGTGCTTGATTACAATTATGAATAAACTGCTTTCTGTTTTCTGATACATACATACTCATGCATCATATTTATTTACTGTCACTCCATTTATTACACACAAACAATAATGATGAACTTCATGCACCAAAGCATAGTTAGCACAGTGAGCGGATAACCCAGTAAACATGCTGACATTGCCAGCACTAGACAGACATTGTTTTGAGGTCGGTATGAGCCAGGAATAGATCACTACACTAGTAGGGAGTGTAGGGAGGTGAGGACCATAAAACTGCGTCACTAGGTGATAGTTATAGTGACCGGAAGTGCCAAAAACATACTTAAAGTGCAGAATTCTGCACTAAATACCAAAAATTCAGCATTTAACAATGCTAGTAAAGTGCAAAAACTTGGTAAAATAGTCCTAGACACTTTCCAAAGTGTTGGGAATTTAATGTGTCACTAAAAACAATATAAACGATACTTAAAAGCTTTATTTAGCACTTTAACGGATCAACATCCAACCGAACAACCAGACTTTACCCGAAACATAAAAATATTGCCAAATACATAGTTTTTACTTTTCTGAGCTAGTTAGGGTCCCCGAATACCATAACACACCTTATATTATACTACACACTTATACACTAACTAAATATCATTAGATCTTAACCAACTTGTAACTATATCATCACCACCCAACCCATACCCCCCCTCTTTCGACGGTCATGATGTGGGGACACCCCCTACATTCTTTTGATTATTTTATTCAAGTGTTGTTGGATTTAGAAACATTATATATGATGGATAAAGGATGAACATGGTTTATAAATAGGTTTAAAGGTTAACCACTCTCTCTCATCACAACACTTACAAAACTTCAACTCTCCTTCCCTTCTTCCTCCCTCACGGCCGAACCCACACCACCACCATACCACCATCATCAACCTTTGTTCAAGCCATTCTCATGCATACAAAGGTGCAAGGAGTCCTACAAACAAGCTTGGTGCACTCGGAAGTTCAAGAACCGCTCTAGTTTTCTTTTATCCACCACTTTTACGCCTTGTTTCTTCCCTAGCCTTGTGCTAGTAGTAAGTGTTCTAAAACATCATCTTGTTCTTGATTTTAGTGGTTAATAGATGGTTGAATAATGAAATGATAAGAAACTCTAATGAACATAATCTAAAGTCTTGAACATAAGTAATAAAGGGTGGATAAAGAGAAGATCTGTGTGTAAATCATGTAGATCTTGTGTAGTCATGATTATTTGATATTGTTTGATAGTAAAAGTAGGATGGATTATCATCTAGACATGCTAGATCATGTTCAAGAACATGAACTAGTAAGATGTAAATGCTAGAAATATGAAAGATGATGAAACCATCCACCCATGAACTTGAAACTTGAGTAAATGTAATTTTTCTTGAAAAATAAGGTTACAAACTTATAGATCTAAAGATCTACAAGTGGTTTTTCGGAAGAACCAAGCGAAAAATACTAGTTTTGTAAAAACCCGGATCTTGTATGAACTAAAAGCATTTTTGGTGACTAAACAAGTGTATAAACACTTGTGTAACAAGGAAATTTCATAAAGAAATATTTTTGTAAATCTTGACTAGAAGTTGTGAAACTTTAAATTCTTTAAAAATAAAGTTTTCAAGAAACTAATCATGTTTTTAAAGATAACAAGACCTACTAAGTATGATGGTAATTTACTACATATTTTTATAAAGCTTCAAGTTCATGAGTGTATGATTTAGTCGTATTTTGTCAAGATTAGTGGTTAAGAATTGTATATTGATGATTGTTGATTGATTTTTCAAAAGAAAATGATATGCTAAAAGCATGGACACCTCCATTTACAGAGGAAACTCTGGCGAAATTTTTCTAGAAATATAACACTTAGAAATAATTTTTCTAAAAAGCGTTTACAAATATATTTTAACTTGGTTTTCAAAATAAACTTCGCCATGATTTTTATTACAAAAATACCAAGTACCGGAGGTGGATTTTTTGTAAATAAAATTTGTTACATATATATTTTATAATAAAACGCTTGTTTGATTGTTTGTTTATTATGTAAACTAGATATATTATTTTTAGGGTAAAAATAATATAACTTGGAAATACCATGAAAATACTAATCCAAAATAATATCAACGCTCTCACAAAATAAATATTTAAGTTATACAAGTATTGTTAATACGACGTGAACCTTAAAACGTAACTTATGTATTTTTCAGAAAAATACTCCTAATTGTACATTTTTGGTGAAATATTATTTTTGGAAGACTATTGAAATAAAATATAATATTTTTGGGAAATATATATATATTTTGGAAATCAAAACATTTTAGACAAAGTAATTGAAATATATTTTTCAAGTGAGACTTAAAAATACATTTTCGGAATTATAAAGTATACATGTATTATTACCCCCATCCTTGGGAAGGAAATACGAATATAAAATAATTAAGAAGTGTGAACACGAAATAGTTGCCTAACTATTTCTCCAAAAAAAAAAAAAACCGTTAAACTTTAAGCCAAGGCACGGTCGTCCGTCTAATAAGAATTAGTACGTGTAGGTCATCACGCAGCGGATTGAGTTGGAGTTTGACGTTTCACGAGACGCACTTCTGTGGGTTCATGTCCCCCTTTTCTCTTAACTGTTTTCAGTTTTATAACTTCGGGGGTGAAATACATGTTACAATTATTTAGAACATTTTTATACATGGTATGGTTAGCTTAAGGAGGGTTGGGACGTTCAGATCATGTGAGTGGTGGGTACAACACTTAAAGCCATTAATCCTCGTTGTTAGGACCGAGGGACACAAGAGTGATAGATCTATTTGGATGTAGCGAGCCCACACCCGTGAGGTCAGGGTGACCCATAGTGGTGACTGTGTACAAATTTGCTAGGTTTGAGTTTTCCTGCATCACTTCACACATACTAGTGGCTTTGCAACCCAGTGGTGATCTCTTTTCCTTAACTGCTACATACCAGGAACATTTTTATATTGGGACGTACTTTAACGATTTATAAACATACTCACTTTTACATGAACTCGCTCAACTTTTTGTTGATTTTTCAAACTGCATGTATTTCAGGAAATTAAGGGATCTGGCAAGGTATGCTATGTCGTCAAGCTGCGTAGGAGAAATGATGTCATCCGAGTTTAGGGATTGTGACTTTTGCCTGGACGAGTCACAAGTCTTAAACTGTGTTTTTAATTCATGTCTTTCGTAATGTCGTTGAACATGTTTTCTTTTTGTCATGGTTGTAATTGGTATGTTGTGTCAACTTTTAAAACAATGTTGTCGTATTTTACTTTTTAAGCTTGAATTAATGGATGATCATCATGGTTTTAATTCATATAGCATTGTTGTGATTATGCTATGGTATTAAGAAGTCACACCAAATAAACCCACGCTTCCGCAAAGCCAGGGTGTGACAGATTTTGTGTGTTTTTAGGGAATTCTTTGGTATCTTGGAAAAGTAAGAAGCAATCTACAGTATCTCGGTCCTCGGCAGAGGCTGAGTATAGATCCATGTGTGCTGCGGCTTGCGAGTTGGTGTGGTTAAAAAATATGTTGTTGGAACTTGGTGTTAAAGTTAAGTTGCCAATCAACATGTTTTGTGACAATACAACAGCATTGTCAATAGCTGCTAATCTTGTCTTCCATGACAGAACTAAGCATTTTGAGCTTGATTTGTTCTTTTTAAGAGAATTGATTTCGAAGAATGTGTTAAAAACTTTGGGAATTGATTCTAAAGATCAATTTGCAGACTTGTTTACAAAAGGATTGTTAATACAGCAGCAAAGTTGTCTTTGTGCAGGTATTAACATGTTCGATCCGTTTAAATATTAAACTGAGGGGAGGTGTTAAAATATAATTTTCAGTTTAATATTTTATAAAAATATTAATATAATTCTCAGTTTATTAACTTGTTCTATTTTTTGTTTCATGTGGCTGCGAATAAACTGGACGGGGGAACATATGGCTGTGAATTAACTGGACTGGACTCTTCTATCTGCTGATGGGCTTATTGGGCTTGGCTGGGCATTATTTGCTGCTGGGTTCGAGACATCTGGTGGGCCTAATGAGGACCTGGGCTGCTGCTGCATATAATAAAGTGGCTTCTCAAAGAAGCTTTTATTCTGTTCGTTCTCAAAAACACATTATTGTTCTCTCACATTCACTCTTCAAAGGCGATTAGGGTTAATATTCGTTCAAAGTGCAGATTCGTCTTGAATCTGTTGTCGTAGGTGTTAATCTTGTAGTCTAGTCTTAGTTAGATTATCATATTGATAATCTGAATGTTTGTTTCCAGTTGTGAGATTTTGTATTGTGTGTTCATCAGAAATATTTGGGTAATAACGAAATCGGTTTGGGTATTTCTGCGATTGTTCGATTTCTTGAAGATATACCTGTTAAATTTGACAACGCGTACCGTTTCGACGCGAAATGTTTCGACCCGTACCCGTCCCGAAACCCGTTCTGACCCTAACTCGAAACCTGGTCGGTATCAGTTAGCATGGAGATCGAAGGAAGAAGCTTCTGCTTTGTTGTTGCTCACTTGGCATCTGGTGAGAAGAACGAACCAACAAGTTTCTCACTGTTATATTATATTATCATTTCTGTTTAACCTGAATATAATTAATTAGAAGATAATCCTATTGTCCAGAAATGATAGTATAATAATATACCAGTGTTGATTCAAAGGGTAAAACTGTCGTTTTGATGACAACAAGATTTTATAGATGCAACTATTCAAAAGACTTCATGGAGTAAAATGCTCACAGATAACAAATGATTAACTTCTCCGTGTTGGGTTAATCGAGTTAGTGAAGGCACTGTATAGCCCGTTAACATCCTTGGTGTACAATCACTTTAAAAAAAACATTTTTTAACCAACCCTACCCGACCTGACCCGAAACCCGTTCTGACCCCAACCTGTTCCGACCCGAACACGTTTTGACCTGAACCCGTTTCGACCCGAACCAAAACAACCCTTTTTTTAATTGACCCGTTTTGACCTTAACCTGTTTTGACCCATGACCCGACCCGACCCGACCCGTTTGCCAGGTCTACTTTTCTATATGCGACGCGCAGACCACACGCAGACAATGCCACATGTAGACTGTTTGTTTTTCCGAAGACATTTCATTAAAAAACGTCTGCACGAGCTCTTCTTGGTGCAGACTTAGCCCAACCACTTCTAAGATCTTTTAAGGTCTACCACCACTCACCACCACCGCCCATCACCACCACCACCATAGTTCATCACCACCGTCCACCACCCACTACCGTCACCACCACCACCACCGTCCACCGTCCATCACCACCACCACCGTCCACTACCATCGTCCATCACCACCACCGTCCGCCACCCACCACCACAGTCTACCATCGTCAGCGTCCAGCACCACCACCACCGTCCGTACACTACCACCAGTTTATTTTACAAGTCTGCATACGTTAAAAAACAAACAACCTTTTTCTTGCAGACTGCAGAGGTTTGGTCCACCTCTTTTTCTACAAATGTCTGCAGATGTGGTCCGCAGACTGCAGACATTTTACCTATTAAAAAACAAACAACACCTTAGTATAGTAGCTAACGAGAATGCCTAAAAGAGAAGTGAGGAAATGGTTAAAAGGATATTTGCATGTGTTTTACCTGATTAAAACTATAAAATGAATATTGGTAACGGTTTAAATAGTACTGATATTTTGATGATACTGACTCAGAATCAGTTTAATGTTACTGTTACTTGCTATATAGCTTACGATATAAAAAACACTTTAATTTAAATGTGTCTCTATCTTCAGTATTGTTCAGCGAGATTCAAGAATCAGAACAAAAATTGAGCCGAAAAACCATAGAAACGAATGTTGGTGCCGCTACAGAAGTTGTTCGGATGGTATCGGTTCGATTCGACTCAGCAAAACAAAAATATAAATTAAATTTAACCCATTCGATTTTAAAATAAAACTTTTCTCGAAACGCAAATATAAATAAACATATCGCAACGGTATATTTTGAAATTTTGTTAACTTTGGAGGAACGTGACCTCAATGGCATCAAACTATTAAAGCATCTTAGTGGCACCCTCTTTGTCAGTGAAGGGTAGTGGGTTGCAAGAACAAAACTGCTTGGGTGTTCACTTTACAAGTTCAAGTGAGGTGGTGGAACTAGATTGGAAGCCAAGGCTTCCACGGTTCACACACTGTTATCTCAGAATCGTTCACATTGAGAATGAAGATCTGATTAACATTCAACACTTAGAAAATGTCGAAACGAGGTGAAACAACACCTTTCGTGCAGATAGGTGTCCCTGTCGCACGAAAGGGATATCATTTCGTGCGAATGGGCTGCCATTCATGCGAGAGGCTCCTGTTTCGAAATGAAAACAGTTCGGTTTTGTTTAAATTGTTCATCTTCTTGGTTAGAATCGACCCCAACACTAACCCAGAGTTATGAACTTGGCTTGCGAGTTTGGTGAGTCCATGATTCTGCTAAGTTCGAAATCAGAATGTTATTTTATAAAAGTTTGAAAAGATTAACTTAAGTTCTTAGATTGGTCCTCAATATAGTTGAGTGTTATTGTCAGATTTCCAAGGCAAATATGAGAAACCAAGTGTTAAGATCAAAGAAGTGTAGAAAAGATAATAAAAAGTAGAAGAATTTAGGTGAAAGTAATGTGTTAGTGAGTTGCAAACTCACTTAGAATGGTTCTGAAAGTAGCTCAACTCAAAAGTTCGATTTTAGTAAGTGAGAGAGAATTTCAAAGTTGTGGAAGGTAAGAAATGAGGATGTGGGTTCGTATTTATAAGCTGAGATAAGTTTGGGACGAATGGTGGTTTCGGACGAGAGGTCCTTTCGTGCGGAAGGGGCTCCTTTCGCACGAAAGGGTTATTCCCTTTTGCATGAAGATCCAAGTTAGTCGATTTTGCGCGTTTTTTCGGGTTTTAAGCGTTTCAAACGTGTAAGTGCAATGCATAAGTGTAATTTATGAAAGTATGAATTTTGCGTATGATTGTTTCAAGTTTGCACGTATAATGAATGCATAACAAGTATTTATGAATTATGAATAACACAAGTGTATAAAAAGATCGAATTTCATTATGAATCAAGTCTCGGATTACGATGCTTGGGAATAGAAGACAAATACAAAGGATTACAAGTTTCCATAAATAGAAATACAAACTACCTTTTTAAATAAGAAAAATTACAAAAGGCGAGACATTACACTTTCCTTTGGTAAAATAGATCGAATCGTTACCTAAGAAGATTGAAAGATCGGAAGATGAATGACTGTGTGAGGAGAAGATAAGATAAAATGAAGCTATGAAGGTTGGATGAATGTATTTATGAGCCGTGAAATTTAAGCGGAATTGTTACCAAGGGCTATGATGGAGTACACTCTAATTGGGTATTGGATTGAATTTGGGGCGAGGATGAGAACTCGGTGGTTTTGATTTGGGAAAAGGTGATATGGTTGCTGCTTAATTGAAGAAGATGAATATAGATGGATGCAATTTATTTATTTATTCATTTAAGGATTTATAAGTAGGTTGTTGAATTGATATTCAGGGACACATGATTAGTTTTTAACCAAGTAAATGGATGGGGTTAGTGATGGGGATCAAAAAGGTTAGAAAAAAAGACGTGGGGGCTCAGATGTTAAAAAATTCCTTTTTGGACTAAAAGGGTAAAAGTGATATAACTACATGTGCCAAAATCATAATTTACTCTTTTTAATAAAAAAATAAATGTGAGATAAAAAATTATACTTCTGTTGTTAGGTCATATGTACTGGGGCACGAGAAATGAACATAGCGCCATTATGGCGCCTTGCACACCGGCCCCCCCGGCGCTATGAACAAAAAAAAAGAAAAGGCGTTAAGTATTTCGCGGCGCCATGAATGAAGGGTTTTAGATTTTGACCGTTATCAAACGGTCAATTATATAAAAAAAAATTCAAATTTTTATATTTTTCACACTATAAATACCGTCATTATCTTCCATTTCAATACATTCTCATTCTCATTCTCTATATATTTTTAAAAAACCTAGTCTCACCTTATAAAAAATGGGTTCCCCGTCGGAAGAGTCTTTCACCGAAATTTACCGAAGATATTTTTCGCCCGACGAAGACGCGGCCGAGGAAGAAGCGGTTACGAGTGCATGTACTTTTGTGCTACAAACATTTGAGCACATTCGGCCTACTCCCCCTCCACGACCCATCTTGCGACGCACCTATATCTTGCGAGATCGTGAAGCCGCGAACGAGCGTTTGATGAAAGACTATTTTGACGCGGCACCGGTTCACGGACCGAATGTTTTTAGACGACGTTTTCGGACGAGCCAAAGGTTATTTTTGCGCATTAATAATGACTTGGAAAATACGTACGATTTCTTTAAGCAAAGAATGGACGCACGAGGATATCTAGGCTTCACCTCAATTCAAAAGGTCACATCCGCCTTACGCGTATTATCATACGGAAACACGTACGACATCAACGACGAGTATTTGAAGATGGCGGAGAAAACAACCCGAGATACCTTGAAACATTTTTGCTATGGTAATTTTTTAATTGTCTTTTATTTATTTACTTTTATACATATATTTTTTCGTAACTTATTAGTAAAACTTTTGTATATTAAATTATATTTTAGGAATATGCCAGTTATATGGAAAACGTTATTTGAGAAACCCCACTTGGAACGACCTTCAAAAAATATATGAGGTGCATCTAGAAAAGCATGGAATACCCGGCATGATTGGTAGCTTGGATTGTCGTCAATGGCGTTGGTATAATTGTCCAACCGCATGGCGAGGTCAACATACACGGGGTGATCAAAAAGGGCCAACTTTGGTATTACAAGGTGTTGCGTCATACGACCTTTGGGTTTGGTCGGCCTTCTTTGGTGTAGCCGGGTGTTTTAACGATATTAATACGTTAGAGGCTTCACCATTAATCGAGGGCTACATTTCTGGAACTATACCAAAGGCCGGTTTCCATGCAAACGGGAACGATTACGAGCATGGCTACTACTTGGGTGATGGTATCTACCCCGAGTATTCGATTATTGTTAAAATGTTTTCTGAAACTTTCGATGAAAAAAGAAAGTATTTTAAAAAATTACAAGAGTCTTCGAGAAAGGACATCGAGAGGTGTTTTGGGGTTCTACAGCAACGATGGCATTTTATCAGAAATCCTTGTCGCATGTGGCATAAGGATAAAATACGAATGGCCATGTATGCTTGCATCATTTTGCATAATATGATCATTGAGGATGATGGAAAAGCGATATGCCAAAACTATATTCCCGAAGATTTGGTCGAACTACCCCAAGCGACAACGGAAGAGAGACTCGCAAATGCTCAACTACTGCGATCTAGAGAAATACATAACACGTTGAAGGCGGATTTGGTTGAGCATGCTTGGGCGATTCGCCCAATTCGATTAAACAATGATCACGACGAAGATTCCGAGGAAGAAGTGGTTGAGGAATTCGAAGACGGGAACTTTGAAGACGTAGGTTTAGATGCTGGAGAAAACGAAGAGGAAGAAGGAGAGAACGAAGATGACACCGAAGAATAAATTTATTTTTTAGGTGTAATTTATTTTTTAGGTGTAATTTTTTTTAGTGTAACTTTTTTTTTAATTTTAATGTAGTGTTTTTTATTTAATGAAATGTCTTTTTATTTTATAAAACTTATAAATTATTTAAAAAATTGAAAATTAAATTAATTGAGTAATGATTACACAGGGGTTTTATGACTACGGCCTCAAATTGCATAAAGCCCCATAAAGCCCCTTGCTGACGTGGCATGCCACATGGCGAATAACGCCCCTTAGAGGGCTTTATGACTACACATGGCCTTAGTTCTACAAGTTCCACAAATCCACATGTACTCACATAGACATTTACTCGTTTGGCAATAATCACAAAATGTTCGAAACTGCAAACCTAACCAAACCAAATTAACAAAAACATCAATTTACCCTTTATAATATTACAAACCAAACACAATCTCATTTTTCATTTCAATTCTTTTCAAACATTTCAAAACTAGAGGGTAACCCCAAATATGGAATTTCCACCATACTCTCTATTCTATTCTTTCCTGTGACTTCTAATAAAGTAACATATCTACGCATCTTAAATTTGACAACCTGATTTTATATAAAAAAATAGTATAGAAACTAGAAAACAGTTAAAGTAAAAAAACTCTACAATTAATTAACCTAATACAATTTCATTTTTACACTCACAAACTATTTAACTCTATACATCCACACACAACAATTTTTATATAACATGCACAATGTCAAGAAACCTCATCTTGATAACATATCCATTGTAACATCCTCACACTAAACAAGTTTTGGCATCCCTTTTTCTCTCCTAAAAGAACCCATCTTACCCGAATACCGGGCCGTCGATGACCGCAACTTTTGCAATCTAGCCCGTCTAACCGCAGCCTTGCTCCCAACTCTTGCCATCGATCTACGACCGGAAGCTACAATTCTTTCCCCTAACCCGAACCCGGGCCCATCTGCATCCACTTCCGCGTCGGGTTCAATACTTAATTTACTAGCTTCTGTTTCTGCCATCTCAATTTTCATCAATATTCCCCTTTCATTTGTCTTCAAAGCCTCCACCCATGCCTTAGCTGCAGCAATTTTCTTATCAGCAACCTCTGCAGCCCCACCTGCCTGACCCGTTAAGTACCCGTATTCGAAGTCAGTGATGGTTATCATTGAATTGTTTATGGAGGCAACATTTCTAGCTTCCATTGTTGTGTTGATCATACTTTTTAGATTTCCTAAAGCTTTAGATTCTGATGATTTGATTGCTGTGAGTACCTCCATTGCAGCCTCTAGTGTTTTCTCTGCTACTTTGATTTCATGTTCCGTTTTACAAATTTCTCTACTCGTGTTTTCGGTTTCTTCACTTATGACATCTTCTTCTTTCTTTACTGTTTCGGCTTCTGATCTCAACTGTTCGAGTGTAACGACTAAATTTGATGCAACTGTGTCGGTTTTTGATTCGACAGATGTAAGAGACTCTAGTTTCGCTTTTGCCCTTAAGATCTTTGAGTTTAGGCTTTGAATGGTTAATTCTCGTTTTCGTTCTGCTTTCTGTAATCGAGCTGTTTCGACGCGAACACACGTTAGCTCGTCTTGGATTACATCCATGGAGGACATGAACTTAAACCTTTCTCCTTTAACCGATGCTAGTTCTTGTTTCGCACCTTCTAATTCCTCGGTTACTGCATTTACAGTGTGTTCCAGAGTTTACTAATGGAAGGAAAGGAAAAGAAACAAAAAGAAAGTAAAAATATTTTGTGTTCCAGAGTTTCATTTAAGGAAGGAAAAGAAAGGAAAAAATAAAACATGTCGTGTTCCCGAGTTTTATTTAAGGAAAGAAAAGAAAGGAAATGAAAGGAAAACTAGGCTAAATTTTTTAGTTTTTCTTTCCTTCCGATTTGGAAAGAAATGGTGGGAAAGACATCTTTTTTTTTTCTTTCTCGTCATTTCCTTTCTCACTTTTACTTTCTTAGCTTTTCACTCGTTAAGTTAACTCGGGATTTTTATTAGATAGAATGTATTAGTTAGAGCTTAAAGTAATCATTTGTATCATATATCCTATCTATTGTAATTCGAATATATGATTTGATTTTATATATATATAGAGAGAGTTTATTAGTAATACATAATACTTTACGGGGTTTTCATTATTTTATACCTAGTGTTACTTGACGCTCATTCACGTTATCTTCATCTTCTTCTCTCCGAGCCTCACCGAGTTCTTGAATCTCTTTCTTCATCAATTCCATAGAGGTCAAAAGGGTCAACTGTTTGGAACTTGAAGCTCTTGCTGCTCTCTCCGCGTCTCGTTTCTCCTTCAACACGCGCACCATATCGCGCTTAAGCTTGCGCAATTCTCTTCTCACATGTTCTAGTTCCTTCACCACTTCTTCACACGATTCATCTTCGTTCTTGACCGATGTTTCTGCGTCGTACTGGTCATATCGTTCGCGCCATTTTGGTTTTCTCTGCCTTTCTTTGGACCTCAAATTCGATTCTGCAATCTTTAAACATAGTTCCAGTACTTCTTTCTTTGCATCCGAAAGCTCGGTTTCTACGCTTTCCATTACAGGTTCTTGCTTCGGGATTTGTCTTCGTTATGCGACGGTTTCGATCAAAATCAGGGGTGTTTTGTAGAACAATGGTAGAA
This sequence comes from Helianthus annuus, assembly GCF_002127325.2. Classification (NCBI taxonomy): domain Eukaryota; kingdom Viridiplantae; phylum Streptophyta; class Magnoliopsida; order Asterales; family Asteraceae; genus Helianthus; species Helianthus annuus. The sequence goes on along the minus strand of NC_035439.2, from coordinate 98,132,419 downwards.
AACTAGATATCAAAAGGTACAACCTTTCACAGCAGAATATGATGATTCAATAGATACCCAGAAATCTTAACAAAACAAAAGTTTTGTGTTGTTCTTGTTTGTAAAGGGACCATGTGAGCAGGTTGCTAGCTGACCAGATATATAGAAAATTTGGATAATATGGATGGAATTTCATATTTGGGGTTACCCTCTAATTTTGATGTCTTTACTGGGACCCACTAAATTTTAGTTTTTTTTTATTTTTTTTTATTTTTAAAGGCATGGACGTGACCCATTCCGGCCCATTATAAATCAGCCCACTTATTATTGTATAATGTGCATACTTCATCCTTGCTTTGTTTGTATTTTCTTTAAATCTTGCGGATTTATATTTCAATCTACAGAAGAATACTATTCTTAGTTGTTATCAGTAGGTAGGGTGTCATTTTTTTAACCGAAACCCAAACCTGACCCGGCCCCAAGTGACCCGAACCCGATTAAGAGCAAACCCGACGTGCTTGAATAAAGATTAATTCATACTTGGACTATATTAAACGGTTCAGTAATCGAATTAGATGATTCGTATTGTTTATTCAGGTGACCCGAATAATCCTGTTATTCTTTGTATGGGACCCGACAATTTTTTTACGCTTTAGATTAATGTAACATCCGATTCTAAACATGGGAACCACCATCGACGTTTAGTAAGCCCTGAGGTTGGTATAAAAAATGTTGTATACGATAACAAATTTCACAACAATGTTTACTCTATTGTGCTAGGCATCTTAGCCTTTGGTTTCACGTAAGGTAACAATATGTTCTTCTCTGTAGTTTCGGGTTTGTTGACGTTGTGTACGACTTATATGTGATGTTGTCCTTGGTATTTAGGTTTGCCTTGACTAATCTTGAAGTAAATTTGATAGTCTTCAATGAAATTGTGGAAGTCATTGCTGTTTTGTCGTTGATTTAGACTCCATACCACCGATATCGCCTAAGGTAACAATATGCTCTTCTATGTTCTTTGATTTGGTTACATTTTGCGTATGGCTGGTCTTCTTTTGGGTCTCCGGTTCTTAAAATGATCAAAAATGAAGAAAATGATAAAATAAAATGTATGAATAAGCTAGATGTAATACTGAAATATTTACTTAATTTTTAGGAAACACCAAAGTATTTACTCAATGCTTTAAGTTAAGACTTAAAAGCATTGTTACTCACATTTATGCTTGCAATGTTTGGGCTTTTAGAAGATTGTGGCAGAAAGAAATGCAGTTGGGTCTAAATCTTGACTAAATATATTTAACCATTTATTAAGTTTAAGTTTCGAACTTTTTGTCCAAAATAATGAATTTGGGCCTTAAATTCAATGACAAACATTGAAACAAGTTTGATATGGTTTTCGTTTTGAAGCGAGGTGTGACCAAAACTGTACCGTAATTTTTGTTTTTGATTAAAACAAAACCGAACCATTATTTATTCGTTTGAGTTGGTTGTTGTAATGTGATTTTGTTAGTCAATCAACCGATCCCTTATCATCTTGTGATTTTTGAGAAGTTTTTTTTTTACAAAATTTGAATGCACCTATGACAAGCCCACTGGTTAGGTTGAACGGTTTGACCCACACCCTATAGAAATTTGTGTTACTAAGATTTAAAAAAAATAGTTTTTTTTAAATGAATTTAAAAAAATTAGTTAAAATAATATTTAGGAAGCATAATGTGTTTCAATACAGTTTGTATGAAACCCAAATTTATTTTCCGTGAATTTTGGTCTACATTCTCAATTTCTTGGCTCATGCAATAGGGAGTTGCAAAAATATATAAACGTGTGTGTATCAAAGATGGTGACATTGAGATAACCATTCAGGTTTCATTCCTAACTTCTTTTCACCATTTTATTCTTTTTTTTTAATAAATATTTATCTATACTTAAATATTTATTCTACTTTTCTTATGTAGTCTTTTGTTGTTATGGAGTAAACAGTTATTAGAAGATCTTCCGGAATTTGTAGGAACTCCAGCCTCATAATTTTCATTTTTTTGCGAGTGTAGCTGATTCGGTAAGTAAAGCCAATTAAGTATATGGATATGTATATTTCATTTATTTGGTGTCTCTTAACTTTATACACAGGGCCGTCTCCGAAAATGATAAAAAAGTTTTGGGCCCCGTGCGAGACAAAAACTTTGGGCCTCTTTCCTATAATATAAACTCATTAATCATATATAAAATAAACCACAATACGATGATAATTATTATAAAATAAACAAAACAAAAGTAGTGTAGCAAAATGAACAAAATTACTTACTTAAGCGAATCGTGAGCCTTTTTTAGCATTTTCAAAATAAGTTCTAGATCAAGTATTTATATAATTCATGCCATTTCTTCTCTATATTTCAAAGTATCATAGTTATGCATGTTCATTGAGTGAATGCTAGTATCGATTAAAAACAATAAATCCTATTTTTATGTTACAAATAAATTAATACACATAACATTAGTTTCAATACTCTCTGAATAAGCAAAAATAACTAACACTTGAATCCTTAAATCAAAAAGAACTGTAATATGTTTAAACATATTCAAACTAATTTGGCAACACGAATCTTTTCATACAAAAAAGGATAAATCGAGCAAGATATTGAGTTCTTTTAAGTTTATATTGTAGATGGTTAAATGAGAAATTAGAAACCTACAAATTTAAACAAGAAAACATGTAAAGTTTATTATGTAAATGGTTAAATGAGAAGACAAAAAATTGGAGAAGTTTACAAATTTATTAAGGCCGAAATTTAAATCTGACTATATGGGGTCTTTCCCCTTGTTTTATAATCAGCCTCCTTGAGGCCCAAGAAAAAATATAACATTAGATAAAGAAAATAAGTACAAAAAAGTGACCAGCCTGGGATTCGAACCCGGGATGGCCAATTCAACAGAAAGAAGGCGCATCAACTGAACCACTAGATGTACTTTTTAATACTTTTCTACACTAATTGTATATATATTTATATATTTTAAATAATTTTGGGCCTCTAGATATTTTGGGCCCTGTGCGGTGGCACCTCCCGCACAGGCCCAAAACCGGCCCTGTTTATACATTTAATATAAGAAGTTGATGTAATGTTGATACTTTTATATGTTTTAATTCATTGTAGTTTACTAATTTCATTAGTACTTGAACGTTTATTTCTTTCAAAGGATTATTTCAACAATTTTAACTTATATATTCTTCGTATCGTACGAGTTAATCCATATCTTCAAGTTAAGTTGGGTTGTTTTTTGCTAAACAGATTATCCTTGATCTCAAGCATAGTCCTTGTGGAAGCGCTAAGATTAGCTCCAATGGTCCCGTCGTTTGTCATCAGGTTTGTTTGTTCTCTTAAAGTATTTTTTGTATCGTTGAGTTGTACCATTTGCTGAAATAACGGATTAATTGTGTTAACAAGTGTTGAACATGTATTTTACTAAACTGTTATTAGACGTTTATTTATTAATATGAGATTTGATCGTTTATTTGTATTATGATATTGGTTTAAAAAAAGTGTGCTGTAGGCGCGCCTAGGCTCAAGGTCTTGCGCTTGTGCCGTAGGCGCGCCTAGGCTCAAGGTCTTGCGTTTCTGGTAGCATAAGGTGAGTGTTTTCCGTGAAGCGATAATTTAGGGGATTGTTTTAGGCGAGAAAACGTTTGCTGCATTGCCTAGCTTGTGCACCCAAGGCGCTGTGATGGGCCAAAACTCATCTATTGCTTCTTCAATTGATCGTTCAAGTGATTAACTATTCATACTTCTTCTTGAAACGAGTTCTAGACTTACCTTCAATAATAGACTTCAATTTTGGTAGAATAACGAAAAGAAAGTGTTTAGAGAACTGGTGGGAAATAACGCAAGCATGCGTTGGAAACAGTAAGTTTGAATGTTACATTAGTTTTTCACAAAAAAAAAAAAAAACCTTAAATTTCTCTAAAATTGTTTTGTACGTGAAACATTTTTATTTGCATTTATCTAAAAGATTAAAATTGCTTTTGAGGTGGATATATTTGTTCATTTAAAAGTTAATGTAAACAGTGTTAAATAATATAATTTACTTTGAAACCACCCGTGTATAGTATGATACACGGGTACTTAAACGATAATGTATATAGTTGATTATTGATTTTACCAATCTTTAAATATTAAACTGTGGCCATGACACCATATATGAACATCATTATGATTTTTATTATTATCACCATCTTTTATATGAACCAACATGTTTCTACTTACCAACAACATGATTTATTGATTTTACCAATCTTTAAATATTAAACAGTGGCCATGACACCATATATGAACATCATTATGATTTTTGTTATTATCACCATCTTTTATATGAACCAACATGTCTCTACTTACCAACAACATGATTTTAATATGGTGAACATGTTTCATTATGCAGTACACCGGGAAGATGTTGGAGGAAATGACATCAATATTTCTAACTCCCAGCATGCTAATCTTTGTATTCCTAAAGATTATTTTAGACTGTACACAAAGATTATTTTTTCTAGAAAAATAGTGAGATGAAAGTGCTAAAGCAATAATAATAGAATTAAAGGTTTAACGATATGCACTTACAATGTCGCCTGGTTCGGGTCTTTGGTGGAGTGGACTTGTGACTCGATCAGGATTGGAAGAATCTGTGGGTATGCTGAAGACAGTGGCGGACCCATAAATTTTTTTTATGGGGTGCGGGAATTTTTAGTAGTCGTTTCTCTTTTTGGGTCGGATCATATTAAAATAGATAAGCAAACTAAATTTCGTATAATCAATAAAGTACGTCAAATGTATTAAAAATGTAATTAAAAATGACGATAAGTGATGTTTTGTTTTGCTTCCTTTTTTTTTTCTGGTTTCTTTGGGTTAATGTATTCAAAATCCATGTGTTACCACTTGAAGTTCATATTTTTCACAAAAAGAGTTAATTTTCTCATAGAACTCATTAAAAAACATAAACTAAAGCCTAAGCGTTTGATTATTGGGCCCAAGGGGTGAACTCATTAGAATTTTTTTTAAAAGTTGACTTTAACTCTTAACTTAACATATATGTTAAGGACGAAATTGGGCTTAACTATATAAGTTATGTTAATGTTTAATTGATAACTCTGTTAAAAAAATAATAATTATTATTTCTATTCAATTTATATTTTGAAAATTTATAAATTTCAAAATTTCTACACAGATTATAAATTTATAATCTATAAAAACCTTATGAAAAAATGTTAATTTGGTTGTATATTAAATAATATACCTAAAAATTTAAATTTAATTTAAAGTTAAAGAAAAACTAATAAATCAAAATCAAAATAATATACTTTGAAAATTGAAACCATATTTGTCAATTCACATCACCTTTTGTGTCAGTAAAAGCAAAAACATATAATTATATTTAATTATATTTCCTATCATCTTCCTCACTTTCTTCTGTACGAAGATGGAGCCATAGAGTCCTTATTTGCTAATAAATTTTCAGGTGACGATTGTTAATTTCTCTATTCTCTTTTTATTTTAACCATCAGAGAGTCCAAGGGGTGCGGACGGAAAATTTTAAGGGGTGCGGACGGGATTTCGATGGAACTTAGCACTAATTTTTTTTTTCTCAGGGGTGCGCCCGCCCACCTTGGGCTAGCTAGCTTTAAGTCCGCCCCTGGCTGTAGAGTTCTTCGATGACAAACTGTGGGGAGCAGCTCTTGCCTATGGGCATCAAGATCAACCTATGTGACAGTAGCAGTTGGGCGACAGGTGGCAGGAAAGACAGAGTTGACAGATCAAAAGACACTTTCATTGCATCATTTGCAAATAGAATAATGGAACATTTTTTTCATTTAAAAGTTAAGTCAACACTTATAAATAACTTAATTTATAGTACTTGGAACGTTTATTTATTTCAAAGGATTATTTCAACAATTTTAAGTTATATATTTGTGTGTTAGTTCACCCGTAAAATTCGCAGGTTCTTAAACTAGTTAGTTAATAAAGTAGCATGGCTCACCGCATGATTATTACTTTCTTTAATGCATACAACCTATCATATCGTTTTATTCAAAGATTTTGTTTTTGTATTGTAACTAAAGCAGTTCTATCGTATTTTGTTTTTAATGCATACCCCTAATCTAGCCAAATCATCCGTTCCCTTTTAGCTATACACGACCCATTTGAAATTAGAGTAAAGTTTCTGTACAAATAACTTTAACGTATTAAACGTACAAATAGTATGAAAAAAAAACGTGGTGGCATTTTCGTAAATATTTGCTTGTAGGATAATTATCAAAATTACTTTACAAATGATCCTGTATATTAATTTTGATAAAAAAAAACTATACCTCACCAAAAAAACCCCAAAAAAATCTAACCCCCCCCCCCCAAACTAAATGCTAAAAACTAAACCAAAAGGCTAAACCCCATAACTAAATGCTATTTTTTTTTTTTTACAAAATTACTCTACAAGATCAAAATTACTCTACAGGATCATTTTACAAAATTATTTTACAAGATCAAAATTACTCTACAGGATCATTTGTAGAGTAATTTTGAATTGTATATTGTTTGATAAACTTGCAGAGTAATTTTGATTCACTTGTAAAGTAATTTTGATGCAGAGTAATTTTGATACACTTGTAGAGTAATTTTGATAATTACCCTACAAGATCAAAATTACTCTACAAGAACATTTTACAAAATTACTCTACAAAGATCAAAATTACTCTACAGGATCATTTGTAGAGTAGTTTTGATAATTACAAAAATACCACCACGTTTTTTCAGCAAAATCTTCGGTTCGTACTATTTGTACGTTAAAGTTATTTGTATTTGATCTTTTGTCTTTGAAATTATTGTTAAAACTTACAAAACATAAAAATTTTGTAAAGTTCTCAAATATATAAACTTGGAAAATATGATTATTAAAACTATATTACTACAAAAATAATCTATCAAATTCAATCAATGAAGTACTTTAAAAGTTGTATAATCTTTGGTGTTTGAGTCATGTCTTGGCATCGCTTTTCCATATAAATAGACACAAATATTATATACATATATACATATTAAAAATCAAAGTGAATGAACAGTGAAGGAGGACATTTTTGTAATTTCATTTTATAACCAGGTGTTGCCACGCGTCCAAAAACCAGCTTAAAACCCACCGCCCATTCCCCATTGTTAAAAAACCCACTGCAAACCCTTCAGTCCACCTCTCACAGTCTCATAGTTTCCAGAAGATAGAGAGAGAACCGGAGAAGTTAAAGTTAAAACATGATTAATCAGTTTGACTTTTTTTGTCATGATAGTAGCACCTTAACAGTTAAGATTTAATTTGATATTAGTTTTGTAGCAATTATAACAGTAACTAGGATGGGCATTTTGTACTCATTAGAATTTTGATGTGGATATCAAACACTATCAAAAATCTAAAGAATATAATAAAATTCAACACTTATTTGATGATAACAATAAAATATAACATCGAAGAATATTTATTGGTTTTTCCGGTACCACCACTATAAAAGCAATGTGATGACTGATGACTATGATTATTAGGAATACAAGCAATGTGATGACTATGATTATTAGCAAAACAACACAAAACTTGTCCGAAGATCAACAATCAAATGATGTCTTTTATTTCAATTTGACGAGGATTGGTCTAATAAAGCTTTAATAGAAACCTCCAAACATCAAAGTTTCAATGAATTTTATTAGTAATAATAAACTATAGGAGCAGCTAATTGAAATCTAATCTTAGTTTATCTTGGACCGTTTAATGGTTGCTTCCATAAATCAACAAACGATTCGACAAAATATAAATCAAGATTTAACAAAAACAGTTTGATAAAACGATTCGGCATAATCAAGAATCGCTTCAACAAAAGAACATATATTAAAGAAGAAAATAAAGCAAACAACTAACATATTCCAAAATCTCACATATATACATGTATCAACGATTACTTCCACAAATCTATACATATACGAACGAAACAATCAAAGAAAATCGGATTGCTTCAGCAAATCGGATTACATAAGCAAAATATTTGAAAGACAAAATCAAAAAACGATTCTACAAATCTATACATATATCAATGGTTAACATATTAAATGTAAGAACTAGGTTCAATTTTTATAAAATATAATGACAAAATATATAATAACGAGACTCTCGTTATTCGTAGAAAATATCATAGTACAATACCGGTTGCAATAACTAAATAAAAAGAATATAAAATATTATTATATATACCAATCTTGAATCAAGCCGCATCTTTGGTGGGTCCTTCACGCGCACTTGATAGCATCTTAGAATCGAGTATTCATCATCTTGAATCTTGAAAAATACTCATTGACTGCAACAAAGAGCACACTAAAACGTTGACGATTTTGGTTGAGGTACATGTTCAACACGCTTCCCTTAAAACAGATTTCACGCCTCTACCAAAGACGACACGTCTGTCTCCCAGGGTACAACAGCCGAAGCGGTCTATACTGCCGAAGATGGCCACGCGCCCGAGGTTACACTGGATAATTGTAGTGTTTGAACTTATGGAACAAATAAAGATGTGATGGTGGTGAAATCGAATAGAGAAAACATATCTCTCTAAGTAACCAACACATGGGTCTTCAAGTATTTTTTCTTTTCAATAACTCTCTATATATTCATGTAATTTCTTGTATCTTCTCTTGTATTTTTCTAGTTGTTCTACCTCTCAAACGAGGCACATATAGGGGTGTTCAAAAAACTCGTGGCTCGCAGCTCGCTCGAAACTCGCTCGAAAAAAGCTCGAAGAAAGCTCGGCTCGAAATTGGCTCGGTTGTAGACGAGCCAGCTCGGCTCGGCTCGGTTTGTAAACGAGCCGAGCTCGAGCTTGGCCTGGCTCGGCTCGTGAGCTCATGAGCTGGCTCGATAAGGTTTACATCCTTTATTTTTTGTCCCACATCGCTTAGAAAACAAAAACGAAGGGAGTACCTCCCCTATAAAAGAAGGTAAAAACAATGGAGAAAGTGAATTAACTATTTATACTTGCATATTTAGCCATATGGTTAAATTAAATGACAATTATGGCCCTTAGGCTATGAAGAAATTCATTTTTAAGGGCTTTTTAAGTAATAAATTTTGCGGTTCTTTGTTATTTCGAGCTAGATCGAGCCGAGCCGAGCTAGCTCGAATTCTAATCGAGCCGAGCTCGAGCTTCAAATCTCAGCTCGATTTGAAATTCGAGCTCGAGCCGAGCCAGCTCGAATCGAGTTCGAGCCAAGCTCGAGCTGGGTCTAGCTCGGCTCGACTCGGCTCGTTTACAGCCCTAGGCACATAGCCTATTATTATACAAGAGTTGAGGATGAGTGAAAAGTCTCACTTAATTAGAGACTTAACTTGAGACATAAGGACTCAAATTAAAAGACATTAAAACTCTATTTAAGAGTTTAGACTTTAATTCACCATATGAAAAGTTTATTAATAATTATAATTTCATTAAATTATAATTCACTAAATATCCATTCACCAAATTTCCAACATTAAACAACGATTAAAGCGAAAGAATCAACGAATTGTCGAATTACATAATCATCACATCAAAATCAATCACCATTACAGTCAACACTATGTAACCTTTATAGTCATGATGTTTATCAAGGAAATCCGTGGTATAATATTTTTTTTGGACCCGGTTCATAAATGTATATATATATTTCTTACAAAGATTAGTCAAAATAATTTTGACAAATATGTATACATACATATATATATGTTTAGTTAAAATAAACTTTAACTAGTGAAACATATATATACATTTTAAGGCCACGGAAGCATAGGTAACACAATATATATATAGTATGAACACTTTTATACCAAGAGTATCCGCTATGGAACAAGATCACTGACATGCAAACACGAAATAAAAACACTAACCATAGGAGGTTTAGATATACCTTCGGTTAATAAATAACCGGTTGAGACACCGAGATTCAATGAACAAATGCCAGTGATACGAACTAACAAAACACGAGTATGAACCCGTGTAGCGGCGGCGGCCGGCGACAGCGACGAGACCGGTAGCGGTGGCCGGCGGCGAGCGGCGGCTGTTGCGGGTCTCCTTTTTTGAGTTTTTGCAAGTTCTTCTAACCTTCTAAATGCAAAACCAAAACCTCATTTAAATAGCACATGGAGGTCTATGCATGTTTGCCAAATGGCGATGCAAGAGTGCATACGCGACAAGTGGCATAGCACGGGTGCATGCATGACAAGTGGTGAGAGGAGTGTTCTTGTCTCACCTGGTCCATGTACCCGCTGTGGGTTATCAACCTACCCTTAGTACCGAAATGGGTTCTTTACAAGAAAGAATTACTTCTACCAAAGAAGGGTCCATAACTTCTATTCAAGTTGTTTATGTACCTGCAGAGGATTTGACCGACCCTGCTCCTGCTACGCGTCTCTCAGTTAATACCCGCAATAAGTTCGTAATTACCAGTTAAACAGGTTAAGTGGATTTTAGTTCAGTACCCACGGTGTAACTCTTACGGGCCAAGACCCGGTCAGTAGCGTTGACTTATCGAACCGGACATAAATATCCAACAGCTCCCACTTGAACGGTCTCTGATAAGATCTCAACGCAGACAGCCAGCGGTGCTCTAGCGACACATAGCTACCCCCAACAGGTCATGACACTTTAAAGTCACTAACCAAGGTATCTTCCCTTTAGCAACGACTTGCTACTTGAAGACAATAGACTTATGACAATCATTGTCATCTATCCTTTCTGTA